>NC_133649.1:169923919-170112060 GCF_009905375.1 Apium graveolens
ACTTGTACATCCATTAGTAGTCAACATGACTGATTATCTCCTAACAATATCTAAGAATTACAGCTTAAACCAGAGAGTGAGATGTGCTACAATACCAAACTTATTGCTAAGTAAGGCTACTCCTTCAACGGATAGCCAAGATGGTCTTATCCGTTGAGGCTACAAACACTAGATTTCTACTTAAGTGTTTTGCTGAACTTATCATCAAACTAATACACATATTCCTAACAACATGCAAGATGAATTTGATTTTTTTTAATATTTTTTTCATATGACTAAAATTGATATATCTTATCATTCGTACGGTTGGATATTCAAAAAAAATCAATAAAAATTTATCTAGTAAATCGGAAACGAGTCTCGTTGTTTGGAGTTGTACTTTTACTATATTTTTCTAATCCTGACATGCAAGATGAATTTGAAATTATTTAATATTTTTTTCATATGACTAAAATTGATATATTTTAACATCCGTGCAGTTGGATCGTCGAATAAATCATTTTACAAATTTATCTAGTAAATCGGGAACGAGTCACATTATCGGGAGTTGTAATTTTACTACATTTTTCTAATCCTTACATGCAAGATGAATTAAAATTGTTTTTTATAATTTTTTATTATGACTAAATTCGATATACTTTAACATCCGTACGGTTCGATCGTCAAAAAAATAGTTTTAAAAAATTATTTAGTAAATCGGGAACGAGTCTCATCGTCGGGAGTTCTACTTTTACTATAGATTTTTCTAATCCTGACATGCAAGATGAATTTAAGTTTTTTTAATATATTTTTATATGAATAAAATTGATATATCTTAACATCTGTACGGTTGGATCCTTCAAAAAATTATTTAAAAAAATTATCTAGTAAATCGGGAACGAGTCTCGTTGTCGGGAGTTGTACTTTTACTAGATTTTTCTAATCCTTATATACAAGATGAATTTGAAATTTTTTAATATATTTTTCATATGACTAAAATTGATATATCTTAACATCCGTACAGTTAGATTGTTGAAAAAATTATTTTTAAAAAATATTTGTAAATCTAGTACGAGTCTCGTTGTGGGAAGCTGGACCTTTCCTAGTCTTTTCTAATCCTGACATGCAAGATGAAATTGAATTTTTTTAATATTTTTGTCATATGACAAAAATTGATATATCTTAACATTCGTACGGTTGGATCGTCAAAAAAATCGTTAAAAATATTTATCTAGTAAATCGGGAACGAATCTCGTTGTTTGGAGTCGTACTTTTACTATATTTTTCTAATCCTGACATGCAAAATGAATTTGAAATTATATAATATTTTTTTCATATGACTAAAATTGATATATTTTAACATCCATACGGTTGGATCGTCGAATAAATCATTTTAAAAAATTTCCTAGTAAATCGGGAACGAGTCTCGTTGTCGGGAGTTGTACTTTTACTAGATTTTTCTAATGCTGACATGCAAGATGAATTTGAATTTTTTTTATAATTTTTTCATATGACTAAAATTGATATATATTAACATCCGTACGGCTGGATCATCGAAAAAATTATTTAAAAAATTTATCTAGTAAATCGGGAACGAGTCTCGTTATCGGGAGTTGTACTTTTACTAGATTTTTCTAATCCTGACATGCAAGATGAATTTGAATCGTTTTTTAAAAAAAATTCTTATGACTAAATTCAATGTACTTTAACATCCATACGGTTGGATCGTCGAAAAAATAGTTTTAAAAAATTATCTAGTAAATCGGGAACCGGTCTCGTTTTCGGGAGTTGTACTTTACTATAGATTTTTCTAATCCTGACATGCCAGATGAATTTGAGTTTTTTTAATATATTTTTCATATGACTAAAATTGATATATCTTAACATCTGTACGGTTGGATCGTTCAAAAAATCAGTTACAAAAATTATCTAGTAAATCGGGAACGAGTCTCATTGTCGGGACTTGTACTTTTACTAGATTTTTCTAATCCTGACATACAAGATGAATTTGAAATATTTTAATATATTTTTCATATGACTAAAATTGATATATCTTAACATCCGTACAGTTGGATCGTTGAAAAATTATTTGAAAAAAATATCTAATAAATCTAGAACGAGTCCTGTTGTCGGGAGCTGGCCTTTTCCTAGTATTTTCTAATCCTAACATTCAAGATGAATTTGAATTTTTTTTAATATTTTTGTCATATGACTAAAATTGATATATCTTAACATTCGTACGGTTGGATCATCAAACAAAATCATTAAAAAAATTTAACTAGTAAATCGGGAACGAGTCTCGTTGTCGGGAGTTGTACTTTTACTAGATTTTTCTAATCTTGACATGCAAGATGAATTTGAATTTTTTTATAATTTTTTCGTATGACTAAAATTGATGTATATTAAAATCCGTACGGTTGGATCGTCGTAAAAATCATTTAAAAAATTCATATATTATATCGGGAACGAGTCTCGTTATCGGGAGTTGTACTTCTACTAGATTTTTCCAATCCTGACATGCAAGATAAATTTGAATTATTTTTAAAAAAAATTCTTATGACTAAATTCAATATACTTTAACACCCGTACGGTTGGACCGTCGAAAAAATAGTTATAAAAAATTATCAAGTAAATCCGGAACGAGTCTCGTTGTCGGGAGTTGTACTTTTACTATAGATTTTTCTAATCTTAGCATGCAAGATGAATATGAGTTTTTTTAATTTATTTTTCATATGACTAAAATTGATATATCTTAACATCTATATGGTTGGATCGTTCAAAAAATTATTTAAAAAAATTATCTAGTAAATCGGGAACGAGTCTCGTTGTCGAGAGTTGTACTTTTACTAGATTTTTCTAATCCTCACATACAAGATGAATTTGAAATTTTTTAATATATTTTTCATATGACTAAAATTGATATATCTTAACATCCGTACAGTTGGATCGTTGAAAAAATTATTCTAAAAAAATATCTAGTAAATCTAGAACGAGTCTCGTTGTAGGGAGTTGGACTTTTCCCAGTATTTTCTAATCCTGACATACAAGATGAATTTTAATTTTTTTAATATTTTTGACATATGACAAAAATTGATATATCTTAACATTCGTACGGTTGGATCGTCAAAAAAAATCATTAAAAAAATTTATCCAGTAAATCGGGAACGAGTCTCGTTGTTTGGAGTTGTACTTTTACTAGATTTTTCTAATCCTGACATGCAAAATGAATTTGAAATTATTTAATATTTTTTTCATATGACTAAAATTGATATATTTTAACATCCATACGGTTGGATCGTCGAATAAATCATTTTAAAAATTTATCTAGTAAATCGGGAACGAGTCTCGTTGTTGGGAGTTGTACTTTTACTAGATTTTTCTAATCCTGACATGCAAGATGAATTTGAATTTTTTTTATAATTTTTTCGTATTACTAAAATTGATATATATTAAAATCCGTATAGTTGGATCATATAAAAAATCATTTAAAAAATTTATCTAGTAAATCGGGAACCAGTCTCGTTATCGGGAGTTGTACTTTTACTAGATTTTTCTAATCTTGACATGCAAGATGAATTTGAATTGTTTTTTAAAAAAAATTCTTAAGACTAAATTCAATATACTTTAACATCCATACGGTTGGATCGTCGAAAAAATAGTTTTAAAAAATTATCTAGTAAATCGGGAACGGGTGTCGTTGTCGGGAGTTGTACTTTTACTATAAATTTTTCTAATCCTGACATGCAAGATGAATTTGAGTTTTTTTAATATATTTTTCATATGAATAAAATTGATATATCTTAACATCTGTACGGTTGGATCGTTCAAAAAATTATTTAAAAAAATTATCTAATAAATCGGGAACGAGTCTCGTTGTCGGGATTTGTACTTTTACTAGATTTTTCTAATCCTGACATAGAAGATGAATTTGAAACTTTTTAATATATTTTTCATATGACTAAAATTGATATATCTTAACATCCGTATAGTTGGATCGTTGAAAAAATTATTTAAAAAAAATATCTCGTAAATCTAGAACGAGTCCCGTTGTCGAGAGCTGGACTTTTCCAAGTATTTTCTAATCCTGACATGCAAGATGAATTTGAATTTTTTTTAATATTTTTGTCATGTTACTAAAATTGATATATCTTAACATTCGTTCGTTTGGATCGTCAAAAAAATCATTAAAAAAATTTATCTAGTTAATCGGGAACGGGTCTCGTTGTATGGAGTTGTACTTTTACTAGATTTTTCTAATCCTAACATGCAAGATGAATTTGAAATTATTTAATATTTTTTTCATATGACTAAAATTGATATATTTTAACATTCGTACGGTTGGATCGTCGAATAAATCATTTAAAAAATTTATCTAGTAAATCGGGAACGAGTCTCGTTGTCGGGAGTTGTACTTTTACTAGATATTTCTAATCCTGACACGCAAGATGAATTTGAATTTTTTTGTAATTTTTTCGTATGACTAAAATTGATATTATTAACATCTGTACGGTTGGATCGTCGAAAAAATCATTTAAACAATTTATCTAGTAAATCGGGAACGAGTCTCGTTATCAGGAGTTATACTTTTACTAGATTTTTCTAATCCTGACATGCAAGATGAATTTGAATTTTTTTATAATTTTTTCATATGATTAAAAATGATATATATTAAAATCCGTACGGTTGGATCGTCGTAAAAATCATTTAAGAATTGTTTTTAAAAAAAAATTCTTATGACTAAATTCAATATACTTTAACACCCGTACGGTTGGACCATCGAAAAAATAGTTTTAAAAAATTATCAAGTAAATCCGGAACGAGTCTCGTTGTCGGGAGTTGTACATTTACTATAGATTTTTCTAATCTTAGCATGCAAGATTAATATGAGTTTTTTTAATTTATTTTTCATATGACTAAAATTGATATATCTTAACATCTGTATGGTTGGATCGTTCAAAAAATTATTTAAAAAAATTATCTAGTAAATCGGGAACGAGTCTCGTTGTCGGGAGTTGTACTTTTACTATATGTTTCTAATCCTCACATACAAGATGTGTTATTCCTAGAGGACTAACAATGAGATTTACAGAAGGGGGGTTGAATGTAAATCTCAAAACTTTTTCAGGTTTTGAGAAGTTTATTAAAGCAGTGTGTTCTAGATGAACAAGTGTATGAATTGCTTTGAGCTAATGCAGACAGATATATATTCAAACACAGAATGTAAAGAACACAACAAACTTTAAAAACTTTTCTGGTGGATTTGTTGTTCCACCAGAGATGGTATATTAGAAAATCTGTGTTCAACAATGTTGATCACAGCTGCATCCTAGTACAAACTAGATGAATTTTCTCTCAAGATATTTCTTAACAGCTCTGGAAAATCTCTCTCTAATTACTAGCTTCTTCTTGGTTTATATATTACCAAGTGTACAAGTGAAAAACAATATAAAATTACAATAGTAAAATAAGTTCTTCACTTGCTTCTTTTCCTGTTCACTCCAGTACTTTGTTGACTATTGCATCTTTGTACTAAAGAAGAACGGCTGCTTTTTCTGTTGATCCTGAAATTCGGCTGCCACATCTCAGTTTTCTCTGTCAACCCATGTGCCTCTGTCTGTAGGTACAACTACCACTTATCAACGGCTAATTAGCAGAACATCCGTTGAAGCTTTCATCCGTTAATGACTTCATCCGTTGAAGGATGTTATCCGTTGAAGCTTTCATCCGTTGATGCATTTATCCGTTGATGCTCTCATCCGTTGAAGGATGTTATCCGTTGAAGCTTTAGAGACATCCGTTGAAGCTTAGCTTCTCATCCGTTGAAGGTCTTTAAGTCATCCGTTGATACCACTTCATTTATACAAAATTACAAGGCATGAAATATTTACAATTGGCCTTCCTATCTGCATATCATCTAGTAGTCAACATGACTTATAGTTTCTCTCAACTTCTAAGAATTACATTTTAAATACAGAGACTGAAATATGCTACAATACTAGACTTATTTCTAAGTAAAGCTACACCATCAACGGATAGCCAAAGTGGTCTTATCCGTTGAGGCTACTGACACTAAATTTCTACTTAAGTATTTTGTTAAACATATCATCAAACTAATGCACATATATTCCTAACAATCTCCCCCTATTTATGTCTATAAGAATTGTAGGCATAAATTCAGGGTTAACTTGATGATAACAAAACACTTAACAAATGTTTGAATTGAAACTAAGTAGAAATATAAAAGTGCTGCAAAAGTGTATGTACTAGGAGGTAATTGAAGATTTACAGTATTTCCAAGGGTGCTCCTCTAGCCTGAGCAAATCATTATTTTCTTCTTTGTTCCCTGGTTTTCTTTCCTAGCCCTTTGTCATTTTCCTCAAATTGGAGTTGGAGTTGTCTGAAGAATTCAGCTTCATCTTCATCACTGATATCCAACTTAGATTGCATTTCTTTGAGAGTTTCATTGCTGGCAATCTTGAGTTGGTCTTCAAGTCTGAAAAATCTTCTGACTCCTTTGTCATCTCTAAATTCCATCAACCAATGAGGTGATTTGTGAATTTTAGTTCCCCTTTCTTGTATGAGTAAGGTTCTGGGCAAAGCATTTGGTTCCCTCCAAGTCTTCCTTATGTTGGCAATCTTGTTGAGAATTTCAGTCTTGGCTGTTCTGGTAAAGCCAGAATCCTTTTTGATGGCTGAAAAGACTCTGATCAAGGTAGAGTAGCCTTCATTTAGAATCCTGTAGAGAGGCCATGTTCTTTCCCCAGCTCCCTTATATCTGAAAACCAATCTCTCTGGTAGCTGTCTGTAGGCAGCTATTCCCCTTACTTCCTCCAGCTCATCCAGATAGAGATTAATGTCTGAAGCTTCTTTTATGTCACAGATGTGAACATAATCATCTTTAGAAATGGGTGGCTTAGGGTTAGGTTTTTGTTTTTGAGTGAATTTCTTAGAGGTTAGGGGAGGTGTAGATTTAGATTTTCTTTTCTGTTTCTTTGGTAGTGGTAGAGTGGTTAAAAAGGTAGGCAATGTGATGTTGTCCCAATCAATAGGTTCCTCTTTTGGAATGATTGGTTCACCATGGATATTTATAGAGGGATCAGCAACAAAAGGTTTAGGTATGGAAGGTAGTGGTTTAGATATAGATTTGGTATCTTCAGGGTTATCTTCACTCCTTCTGTGTGCCTTGGCCTTTCTTCTGTTTCCCTTCTGCCATTCCTCTCTTTCTTCCATATTTTCACCAAATATGCTCCCAAGAACCTCATCTAAGTTAGCAATCTTTTCTTCACCCCTGACTTCAATTCCTTTCATTTCTTCAACTTGGCTTGACTTTAGCTGTTTTTCAAGCTTTGCTTGTGCTCTTTTGTCAGCCTTGAGTTTTACAGCTTCTTTCTTCAACCTTCTGGTTTCTTCCCTTTTGGCCTTTAGAAATTTGGGATGTCCTTGCATCACACAGATACTCTTTCCCTCTCTATAGATAAAGGCCATGTCCATTCTCTCACCCTTGTCCTTGGTCTCCTTCTTCTTTATGATGCTTGCACTTAGAACTTTGTCTCCATCAGGTTTTGGAAGAGGAAAGTCTACTTCCTGCATCTGAGCAAAGTCTAGGGGATTCTTTGTGGAGTCCATACTGGATCTAGTGTTAGGCTTTAGAACCATAGGTTTTAAATTCTTGAAAGAAGTCTCTCCAACCTTATTTCTCCCTACTGGCTTGAGCTCCATGTTGATTGGTTCAATCTTTGTGCTAAATTTCACAGATGTTGATTTATTTTGTGTAGAACCAAACACCAATTGCAACCTTTCATCAATTCTCCTCCATTGTTCTTTCATTTGTATTTCAGCTGCTGCTAGCTGAATCAAATCAATTCCATCAGGTTTTCCCTTGATTTGAATGATTGGAGAGGTAGTGATGGCAGGAACTAGCACTTTAGATATCTGAATCTTTGTAGAGGGCTCTCCTTCCCCTTCCCTTTTATTCTCCCCCTTTTTGTTATCATCAAGGAGAGGGGTCAAGCCTTGTGCTTTTGCCAGCTGCATTAGGAGATTGGTTTGAGATTGTTGGTTGAGAAGAAGGGTGGCCACAGAATCTTCAATTCCTTGAACTCTGTCTTCCAACTTGGCCAGCCTTTGTTCAGTAACTGATTCCTTTTTCAATCTCGAAACCAAGTCCTGCAAAGTACCATAGGGCATGACTGAATCCAATTTTTCTGAAGTGAAGGATTTCAAGTCAGCAATATCTTTCCTGAGATCATCTAGACTCATATCTTGCTTTACTTTCTGCAACTTCATGAGATGCAGTGAGTCCAGGTGAGCTTGGAGGATAGCCTTGATATTTGCATTTGAAGTGTTCTGAATGGCCTGTTGAATAGTGATGATTTGTTTGACCAAGTGGACATTGAATTCACCTGTTCTATGCTCCTTAGTCAAGGCCCATTCAGGTAGATTAGGAATGGAATTAGGGTCTTCATCTCCCCCTATGTTCATGCTTCCATCAGAAAAAATAGAGTCATCATCATCAGAATTTACTCCAAATTCCTCAGATGGCTCACCAGCTGTAGAAGGCATCCTGTTAATAGCAGCTTTATCCCTTTGAAGAGATTCTGTTGAGTGCACTAGATGTAGTGTCCTCTCTGCCTCCTCATTGCCCTGAGCAGCCAACAGTTGATAGGCTGTCACAGGATGAGTAAAAGTGTCAGCATCCAAGGAAATGTTATCAATTACAGCTTTGTAATGTTGCTGAAATTGTCTTTCCTTTTCAGCATCATCCACAATCATTGACTCATGAGCAATGGCTGGTTCCACCCTTGTATCAACTGTACCTGCTTTTCTCTCTTTTTCTCTATGTTCTTGCATCAGGGGCTCCCCCTGGCTCACACATCTCACTCCCTCACCTTCACCTTCTAAGGTGGTACTCCACTCACTGACTTTTGCCATGCTGGAAGAAATAGCATGCATTTTTGTGCTCTCAATCTCTCCTTTTGCCTGGGAGCAACCCAGCCTCTCACTCAAATTTTCACTCCCTGCCCTCAATCCTAAAAGTGATTGCACAGTATTCATGTCTTCTACACTTGGAATCATTTCAGTTATTTGTGTAGAGACTATCAACGGATGTGGAATATCCGTTGAAGTTGAAACTGTTGTTATCAACGGATAACTGCTGTTAAGCTTATCCGTTGAAGAGCAACCACTTGTCAACGGATGAGTGATATCCGTTGAAGAAGGAAAAGAAGATGAAATTGAAAGTGATATAATTGTTGAATCTGTATAGATTGATTTGATATGTGTTGATACAGATCCTTCAATTATATCTGAAAGAATTTGCGGGTGATCCAACAAATCATCTAAAAGATGATGATCACCTGTATTTGAGTGGGGCTCCTCCCTGAGTTGTAAAGAGGGAGAATCAGGAATTGATGGGAATAACATATCCACATCCAGAGATGGTGAAGAAGTATTTGGTGATTGATGTGTAGTTATTGTGAGAGAATGGGGCTGTGACTCCACATTTATTGGAGTCACATCAAACTGAGTTTGAGAAGGCACAGAGACAGATGGATGTATCTGTGCAGTGTGTGCACCCTGTGTAGAAGATTGGGTTCTAGCCTTCTTCCTTCTAATAAAAGCTTTTGTAGGTGAGTGTTTGGCTTTAGTGTCCCTCCCTCTTTTGTTCTGTGTTCCTGGTTGGGAACTCTTTTCAATAGTAACATCCTTTTGGGAGGATGCTACTAGGGATGTGCTAGAAACCTTTTCAACCACCACAGCTTTTTGAGAAACTGGGGCTTGGCTAGCTTGGGAAGCACTCAACTCTCCTTCCTTATCCTGGGGGTTTCTTTGATGTTCACCCCTCCCCTCACCACTCACACCCTGTTCACTTCCCTCAGGGTTAATGGTTGTTGTTACAACTGTTGTCTTTTGAGAAACAACAGAGGTGGTTTTCTTTGTCTTGGATTTTGAAAGTTTAGATTTGGTGACCTTGGTAGAAATCTGTTGGGGCATTGACACAGATTTCATGGCCACACTAGAAGATAAAGAAATAGAGGGGTTGGAAGAAGTAGGAGTTGTAGAAGCAATTACCTCACCTACCTGGGGTGCATTCATGATTGGTAAATATACCAATTGCACACTGCTGTTTAGATCCATTCTCTTCAAGTCTGCAAGAACTCTTTTCTCTTGTGCCCAGCACTTGAGTTTATTATTCTCATTGATTATGACTAAACCTTCATCAACATGGTTAGCCAATAACATAAAGAATCTAGCATAATAGATGTTATTAGGTCTATTAGCTTTGTTACCTAATCTAGTACCTAATTCTAGCATCACATAGTTGCTAAAGTTAAAGTACCTATCAGAAACAAGCATATAGAACATATTAACAAGAGATGAAGTTATGCCATCAAAATTACTAATTTTCCCAGAGAAAACCTTTATGAAGGCATCCCCAAGAAAACTCCATTCTTTCCTAAGGCCTTTTCGTCTAATACCCCCTAAATTAGCAGAGTTAAGAGAGTAACCTATGGAATCTAACATGCTGGATACATCACTATCAGTGTGTGGTGTCATGGCATTGTTCTCAGGTAATTTAAAACATGCTTGTAAGTCATCACAGTTAATACAGTGATTTTTACCTTTGAGAGTGAAGGAGATAGTCATATCCATGGAGTTGAACTCAGCAGTTGTCCAAATCTCCTCAACTACTTCACAGAAAATCGTTGGGGCTTCCAGCATTGCATAGCTAAGTTTACAGTTTTTGATGAAGTCCATCATTTTGTGATAATCTGAGTGGGCTTCATTCTTTTCTACCAGAGCTATGAAATTGTTCTTCTCGTAGATGAACCCAGATTGAGACATAATCTTCACGACTGGTGCCATTGTTGTGAGTAGAAATTGCAGAGAATAACTTGAAGGTTTTGCAGAGAGAAAATGGTAAATGCTTGAAATTCTAAGAAAGCGTAAAGTAATAATGAACAATCAGAAGGGCTTATATGCTTTCAAAGAAAAAGAAATAAATAAAGGATTAATCAATAAGTAGGTGTTAGTGAATTTTAGCCGTTTAAGAATAAACTGTAAGTATTCTAATAACTACCTTTAAAATCAATACATACAGATGTATGTATGGTATCAACGGTTAAGAAAATAGAATCAACGGCTGTGAAACACCTCAAACGTCTGATGTGACATTTCAACGGATAATGTAAATTGTCATCCGTTGAAAGGTACTTCAGCTTTATCCGTTGACGGATAAAAGTTCCAGAGATATACTTGTCTTTCAACGGATAATGAATATCCGTTGATAGAGCAATTTTGACTTTCAACGGATAGGGAACATCCGTTGATGGAATAAACTTTGTTAAAAGTCAAATTTGTTCTAGCAACTAATATATTTCAGGCTTCTCATCAAATTGCAAAGAAGACATGAATTTTAAGAGTAATTAAGCATACCTAGCTCACTTACCAATCTTGTGAATGTTGATTCATCAAGTGGCTTGGTAAATATGTCAGCAATTTGTTGTTCACTTGGAACAAAATGTAGTTCCACTGTACCATTCATGACATGCTCCCTAATGAAGTGGTACTTGATATCAATGTGCTTGGTCCTTGAGTGCTGTACAGGATTCTCTGTTATGGCTATGGCACTTGTGTTGTCACAAAAAATAGGTATTCTATCAACATGAAGTCCATAATCAAGGAGTTGATTCCTCATCCATAACATTTGAGAACAGCAACTTCCAGCAGCAATGTATTCAGCCTCAGCTGTAGAAGTAGAGACTGAATTTTGCTTTTTGCTAAACCATGATACAAGCTTGTTTCCCAGGAATTGGCAGGAGCCTGTTGTACTTTTCCTGTCTATTTTGCAACCTGCATAGTCTGCATCTGAATAACCAATTAGATCAAAGCCAGATTCTCTAGGATACCAAATTCCTAAATTTGGTGTACCCTTGAGATATCTGAAAATTCTCTTGATAGCAATTAAGTGAGACTCCCTAGGATCAGCTTGAAATCTAGCACACAGACATGTAGCAAACATTATATCTGGTCTGCTAGCAGTTAAATATAAAAGTGAACCAACCATGCCTCTATAACTTGTAATGTCCACAGACCTTTCAGTCTTATTTAATTCAAGTTTGGTGGCAGTGGCCATGGGAGTTTTTGCAGATGAGCATTCCATTAAGTCAAACTTCTTTAAAAGATCATAAATATATTTAGTTTGACTAATGAAAATTCCATCACTAACTTGTTTAACTTGTAAACCAAGAAAATAGGTTAGTTCTCCCATTAGGCTCATTTCATATTTACTTTGCATTAGCTTAGCAAACTTTTTGCAAAGTTTATCATCTATAGAGCCAAATATTATGTCATCTACATAAATTTGAACAAGTATACTAGAGCCATTAACATCCCTAAAGAAGAGAGTTTTATCAACAGTACCTCTAGTGAAGTGATTCTCCAAAAGAAATTTTGATAAGGTTTCATACCAGGCTCTAGGTGCTTGCTTCAGTCCATAGAGTGCTTTCAACAGATAATACACATAGTCTGGAAAATTTGGATCTTCAAATCCTGGAGGTTGACTTACATAGACTTCTTCCTCTAATTTCCCATTTAGAAATGCACTCTTGACATCCATTTGATAGACTTTGAAATTGGCATGGGCTGCATGGGCTAGAAATATTCTGATGGCTTCAAGTCTTGCAACAGGAGCATATGTTTCATCAAAATCTATTCCCTCTTGCTGAGAATAGCCTTTAGCAACCAGTCTGGCTTTATTCTTTATGATAATGCCATTTTCATCCATCTTGTTTCTGAATACCCACTTTGTGTCAATAGGACTCTTGTTCTTTGGTTTGGGTACCAGCTTCCAAACTTGGTTTCTCTCAAATTGGTTTAGCTCTTCCTGCATAGCTAATATCCAATCTGGATCCAATAGAGCTTCTTCCACTTTCTTAGGTTCCTCCTGAGATAGAAAACTACTGTACAGACATTCATCTTGAGTAGCTCTTCTTGTTTGCACTTTAGATGATGCATCACCAATGATCAGTTCAAAGGGATGATTCTTGGTCCATTTCCTTTGTGGTGGAAGATGTGCTCTAGATGAGGTGGCCTCAGTATTGTCATGATGTGAGACAGAGTGTTGACTAGTTGAAACTCCCCCTGAGTTGTTGGTCCTTTGCAGGGAACTTGGAGTTCTATCAACTGATGATGTAAATCGATTATCCGTTGATGAACTATGATCAACGGATGCTTCATTTTGTACTTCAACGGATGGTGCACTATGTCTTTCAACGGATACTGCATTGCTTCTATCAATGGATGCAGTATTTTGTGCATTATCCAGGGGCATGTTTTGAATCCCTTTTGAAGTGTCATCTCCATCAGTCTCCTCTTCACTATCATCACAATATATCTCAATATTGTCAAATTTGAGTCTCTCATTATGTCCCTCATCTGTTAGTCCATCAATCTTTTTATCATCAAACACAACATGCACAGATTCCATAACAATGTTGGTTCTTAGATTGTAGACCCTATAAGATTTTCCAGCTGAATAACCAACAAATATTCCTTCATCAGCCTTTGCATCAAACTTCCCTTTATGGTCAGATTGATTCCTCAGTATAAAGCATTTACATCCAAAGACATGAAGAAAGTTTAGAGTTGGTTTTCTTCTCTTGAACAACTGATAAGGAGTCATGCCTTTAGCTTGATTGATCAAAGAAATATTCTGAGTGAAGCAGGCACAATTAACAGCTTCAGCCCAGAAATATGTTGGTAACTTTGATTCTTCAAGCATTGTTCTGGCAGCTTCAATTAAAGATCTGTTCTTTCTTTCAACAACCCCATTTTGCTGAGGTGTTCTTGGAGCTGAGAACTCATGCATGATTCCATTTTCTTCACAGAACAGCCTTAATGTCAAATTCTTGAACTCAGTTCCATTGTCACTCCTGATATTTCTAACCTTCAAGTCAGGATGATTGTTGACTTGCCTGATGTGATTGATAATGATTTCACTTGCTTCATCCTTTGATCCAAGAAAACAGACCCATGAGAACTTAGAGAAATCATCTACAATCACTAAGCAATATCTTTTTCTTGCTATTGACAATACATTGACTGGTCCAAACAAATCCATATGTAGCAGCTGTAATGGTTCATCAATTGTTGTTTCAAGCTTCTTCTGAAATGATGCTTTCCTTTGTTTGCCTTTCTGACAAGCATCACACAGACCATCCCTTGAGAATTCAACAAGAGGAATTCCTCTTACTAAGTCCTTTTTGACTAGATCATTCATTGTTTTGAAATTCAAATGGGATAGCTTCTTGTGCCATAGCCAACTCTCAACTGAACTTGCTTTGCTGAAGAGACAAGTAATAGATTCTGCATCTGTAGAGTTGAAGTCAGCTAAGTACACATTTCCTTTTCTAACTCCAGTTAGAACCACTTTGTTGTCTTCCTTACTAGTGACAACACAGGCTTCAGAATTGAAGGAAACTGTATTCCCTCTATCACATAGTTGACTGATACTCAGTAAGTTGTGCTTGAGACCATCAACTAATGCAACTTCTTCAATGATGACATTCCTTGTTGAAATCAAGCCATATCCCATAGTAAACCCTTTGCTGTCATCTCCAAAGGTTATGCTGGGGCCAGCTCTCTCTTTAAACTCTGTGAGCAGGGAGAAATCTCCAGTCATGTGTCTTGAACAGCCACTGTCCAAGTACCATAGATTTCTTCTATTTTCCTGCACACCACAAAATCAATCAATTTGATTTTGGTACCCAAGTTTCCTTGGGTCCATTCTTGTTAGCCTTTCTCCTAGACTTCATTCCTCCTGCATCTTTAGACTTAGGTGAGTTTGAGTCAACCTTGGTCTTAGATGTGGTTGGTTGAGGTGTAGGGTTAGTCACAACATTATCCATCACATTTATAGAATTATTAGGCATGGATTATGCATACATGTTATTCCACATTGGCATATTGTATGGCATTTGAGGCATACTGAATGCAGCAAGATAAGGATTGTTAAAATATGGCATGTTTGCAAAATGTGCATAAGGATTTTGTTGAGACATAACAGGCATAGCATGTAGAGGTGATACAGACATGTTAGGCATGGAAGAGGGTACAGTTATGGGAGATTTCTTAATAGATTTACAGTTAGCAGATAGATGATTAACACTACTACAATGCACACAGCTTTTTCTAGGAGCATACTTGTCAGGTGTGTAATTGTTATGTTTGTTAACTCCTACCTTCCCATTTCTGTTGGATTTCCTTTTGGATTCCTTTTTATCCTCAACCATCTTGAGCCTATTGTTTAACTGTTCTAAGGTCATGTGCCCTACATTCACCTTTCTGACATCTTTGGATGTGCTTGCTCCTTCTTTGACAAAGTTCTTTGAAGTTGAACCAAACTTTTTGTTGAGTTTCTTTAGATTTTCTCTTTTAGAAACATCTGCCTGTTTTAATTGAGGAACCTTCAACGGATGTTCCTTTTCTTCCTTCAACGGATAACTTTCATCATCCGTTGATTCCACATCCGTTGACAGTCCATCAATTAATTCCAGTTTCTTTTTATTTTTATCCCAGGCAGTTTCACAGAATGATTCAATTCCTTGGACTTTGGCAATTTGAGCACTTACATCCCTAGATGTTTTCCAGGCTTTAATCACCTCTTGCTCTTTCTCTAATTGATTGGAAAGTATTTCTACTTTCTTAACAGATTCAGCTAGTTCATTTTCAACAGATATACAATGCAATTTGGTTTTCTCTAGGTCAATCAACTTATTTTCTAACACAGTATTTCTATTACTTAAAAACAGATTGTTCTCTTTGATCCTACTATTTTCTTTAGCAAGAGATTTAAGAGACACACGCAAATGATACAATTCAGTAGACATGGCATTGAAAGCATCATTGCACTCTTCTTTAGTAAGCTGTGTTAAATCAGTAGTGATTACCTGATTGCTTGATGAACTAACTTCGTTTTCTTCAGAATCAGCCATGAGAGCAAGGTTGACATAATCCACATCTTCATCCTCTTCATCTCCATCAGCTGCCCAGTCCTTTTCTTGAGTAATGAAAGCCCTTTCCTTCTGTTTGAGTAGATCAAAATATTTCTTTTTGTAATCTACTTGTTCAAATTTCTTCTTTTCAGAGGTTGGCTTTCTGCACTCACTTGCAAAGTGTCCACTTATACCACAATTAAAACACTTGAACTTGGATTTGTCCACCATGTTCTTATAGGGTTTAGTGGCTCTAGTGTTTTTCCTGAACTTCATCTTTGCAAATCTCCTGGACAGAAATGCAAGATGCTCATCAATACCATCAGAGTCATCTTGACTGGAGTTGTCTTCATTTTCAGCAACTTGCTCTTTACCCTTGTCTGATTCTGGATTTCTTACACCATCTTTGGAGCTTGATGTAGATCTCACAGTTTCTTTTCTGCATTCTTTCTCATTTTCAGCTACCAATGCAACTGAACCTCCTTTCTTTCTCCCCCTCTCCAATACCTCATCCTGTTCCAACTCTAGTTCATAAGTCTTCAAGATTCCATATAATCTTTCAAGAGTAAAGTCCTTATAATCCTGAGAGTTTCTTAAGGAAACAGTCATGGGTTTCCATTCCTTTGGTAAGGATCTCAAAAATTTAAGATTTGAATCCTTCACCTGGTACACTCTACCATACAGCTTCAGTCCATTCAACAGCTTTTGGAATCTATTAAATGTGTCATTTAAAGATTCATTCTCTTCAAAATGAAAGTACTCATACTGTTGAATGAGAAGCTGCATTTTGTTCTCTTTTACTTGTTCTGTACCTTCACACAGCAACTGAACTGTGTCCCAAACCTCTTTGGCAGTTGAACAATTTATCACATTATCAAACATATCCTTGTCAAGACCATTAAACAAAATGTTCATAGCCTTCTTATCCTTGTGGACTTCTTCTGTGTCTTCCATTGTCCATTCTGCTCTAGGTTTTGGAATGGATTGACCAACAGCAATTGTGGCCGTAGCAACTGTGGCTACTTTGTGGGGAATGTGAGGACCATTCTCAATGCAGTTTACATAACCTTCATCTTGGGAGAGTAGATGAAGGTGCATTTTCACCTTCCAGTGGTGATAACTGTCTTTGTCAAGAACTGGGATCTTTACTCCAATATCCTTCTTACTCATCTTTGTTAGATTCCAAGATCTTTAAACTCTTTGTGTGTCAAGAGCTTGCTCTGATACCAATTGTTATTCCTAGAGGACTAACAATGAGATTTACAGAAGGGGGGTTGAATGTAAATCTCAAAACTTTTTCAGGTTTTGAGAAGTTTATTAAAGCAGTGTGTTCTAGATGAACAAGTGTATGAATTGCTTTGAGCTAATGCAGACAGATATATATTCAAACACAGAATGTAAAGAACACAACAAACTTTAAAAACTTTTCTGGTGGATTTGTTGTTCCACCAGAGATGGTATATTAGAAAATCTGTGTTCAACAATGTTGATCACAGCTGCATCCTAGTACAAACTAGATGAATTTTCTCTCAAGATATTTCTTAACAGCTCTGGAAAATCTCTCTCTAATTACTAGCTTCTTCTTGGTTTATATATTACCAAGTGTACAAGTGAAAAACAATATAAAATTACAATAGTAAAATAAGTTCTTCACTTGCTTCTTTTCCTGTTCACTCCAGTACTTTGTTGACTATTGCATCTTTGTACTAAAGAAGAACGGCTGCTTTTTCTGTTGATCCTGAAATTCGGCTGCCACATCTCAGTTTTCTCTGTCAACCCATGTGCCTCTGTCTGTAGGTACAACTACCACTTATCAACGGCTAATTAGCAGAACATCCGTTGAAGCTTTCATCCGTTAATGACTTCATCCGTTGAAGGATGTTATCCGTTGAAGCTTTCATCCGTTGATGCATTTATCCGTTGATGCTCTCATCCGTTGAAGGATGTTATCCGTTGAAGCTTTAGAGACATCCGTTGAAGCTTAGCTTCTCATCCGTTGAAGGTCTTTAAGTCATCCGTTGATACCACTTCATTTATACAAAATTACAAGGCATGAAATATTTACAATTGGCCTTCCTATCTGCATATCATCTAGTAGTCAACATGACTTATAGTTTCTCTCAACTTCTAAGAATTACATTTTAAATACAGAGACTGAAATATGCTACAATACTAGACTTATTTCTAAGTAAAGCTACACCATCAACGGATAGCCAAAGTGGTCTTATCCGTTGAGGCTACTGACACTAAATTTCTACTTAAGTATTTTGTTAAACATATCATCAAACTAATGCACATATATTCCTAACAAGATGAATTTGAAATTTTTTAATATATTTTTCATATGACTAAAATTGATATATCTTAACATCCGTACAGTTGGATCGTTGAAAAAATTATTTCAAAAAAATATCTAGTAAATTTAGAACGAGTCTCGTTGTAGGGAGTTGGACTTTTCCTAGTATTTTCTAATCCTGACATGCAAGATGAATTTGAATTTTTTTAATATTTTTGACATATGACAAAAATTGATATATCTTAACATTCGTACGGTTGGATAGTCAAAAAAATCATTAAAAAAATTTATCTAGTAAATCGGGAACGAGTCTCGTTGTTTGGAGTTATACTTTTACTAGATTTTTCTAATCCTGACATGCAAAATGAATTTGAAATTATTTAATATTTTTTTCATATGACTAAAATTGATATATTTTAACTTCCATACGGTTGGATCGTCGAATAAATAATTTTAAAAATTTATCTAGTAAATCAGGAACGAGTCTCGTTGTTGGGAGTTGTACTTTTACTAGATTTTTCTAATCCTGACATGCAAGATGAATTTGAATTTTTTTTATAATTTTTTCGTATTACTAAAATTGATATATATTAACATCCGTACAGTTGGATCATAGAAAATTCATTTAAAAAATTTATCTAGTAAATCGGGAACTAGTTTCGTTATCGGGAGTTGTACTTTTACTAGATTTTTCTAATCCTGACATGCAAGATGAATTTGAATTGTTTTTTTAAAAAAAATTTTATGACTAAATTCAATATACTTTCACATCCACACGGTTGAATCGTCGAAAAAATAGTTTTAAAAAATTATCTAGTAAATCGGGAACGGGTCGGGAGTTGTACTTTTACTATAGATTTTTCTAATCCTGACATGCAAGATGAATTTGAGTTTTTTTAATATATTTTTCATATGACTAAAATTGATATATCTTAACATCTGTACGGTTGGATCGTTCAATAAATCATTTAAAAAATTATCTAGTAAATCGGGAACGAGTCTCGTTGTTTGGAGTTGTACTTTTACTAGATTTTTCTAATCCTGACATGGAAGATGAATTTGAAATTATTTAATATTTTTTTTATATGACTAAAATTGATATATTTTAACATCTGTACGGTTGGATCATCGAATAAATTATTTTAAAAATTTATCTAGTAAATCGGGAACGAGTCTCGTTGTCGGGAGTTGTACTTTTACTAGATATTTCTAATCTTGACATGCAAAATGAATTTGAATTTTTTTATAATTTTTTCGTATGACTAAAATTGATATATATTAAAATCCGTACGGTTGGATCGTCGTAAAAATCATTAAATAAATTTATCTATTAAATCGGGAACGAGTCTCGTTATCGGGAGTTGTACTTCTAATAGATTTTTCTAATCCTGACATGCAAGATAAATTTGAATTGTTTTTTAAAAAAAATTCTTATGACTAAATTCAATATACTTTAACACCCGTACGGTTGGACCGTCGAAAAAATAGTTATAAAAAATTATCAAGTAAATCCGGAACGAGTCTCGTTGTCGGGAGTTGTACTTTTACTATAGATTTTTCTAATCTTAGCATGCAAGATGAATATGAGTTTTTTTAATTTATTTTTCATATGACTAAAATTGATATATCTTAACATCTGTATGGTCGGATCGTTCAAAAAATTATTTAAAAAAATTATCTAGTAAATCGGGAACGAGTCTCGTTGTCGGGAGTTGTACTTTTACTAGATTTTTCTAATCCTCACATACAAGATGAATTTGAAATTTTTTAATATATTTTTCATATGACTAAAATTGATATATCTTAACATCCGTACAGTTGGATCGTTGAAAAAATTATTTTAAAAAAATATCTAGTAAATCTAGAACGAGTCTCGTTGTAGGGAGTTGGACTTTTCCCAGTATTTTCTAATCCTGACATGCAAGATGAATTTGATTTTTTTTAATATTTTTGACATATGACAAAAATTGATATATCTTAACATTCGTACGGTTGAATCGTCAAAAAAATCATTAAAAAAATTTATCTTGTATATCGGGAACGAGTCTCGTTGTTTGGAGTTGTACTTTTACTAGATTTTTCTAATCCTGACATGTAAAATGAATTTGAAATTATTTAATATTTTTTTCATATGACTAAAATTGATATATTTTAACATCCATACGGTTGAATCGTCGAATAAATCATTTTAAAAATTTATCTAGTAAGTCAGGAACGAGTCTCGTTGTTGGGAGTTGTACTTTTACTATATTTTTCTAATCCTGACAAGCAAGATGAATTTGAATTTTTTTTATAATTTTTTCGTATTACTAAAATTGATATATATTAACATCCGTACAGTTGGATCATAGAAAAAATCATGTAAAAAATTTATCTAGTAAATCGGGAACCAGTCTCGTTATCGGGAGTTGTACTTTTACTAGATTTTTCTAATCCTGACATACAAGATGAATTTGAATTGTTTTTTAAAAAAAATTCTTATGACTAAATTCAATATACTTTAACATCCATATGGTTGGATCGTCGAAAAAATAGTTTTAAAAAATTATCTAGTAAATTGGGAACGGGTCTCGTTGTCGGGAGTTGTACTTTTACTATAGATTTTTCTAATCCTGACATGCAAGATGAATTTGAGTTTTTTTAATATATTTTTCATATGACTAAAATTGATATATCTTAACATCTGTAAGGTTGGATCGTTCAAAAAATCATTTAAAAAATTATCTAGTAAATCGGGAACGAGTCTCGTTGTCATGAGTTGTACTTTTACTAGATTTTTCTAATCCTGACATAGAAGATGAATTTGAAACTTTTTAATATATTTTTCATATGACTAAAATTGATATATCTTAACATCCGTATAGTTGGATCGTTGAAAAAATTATTTAAAAAAAATATCTCGTAAATCTAGAACGAGTCCCGTTGTCGAGAGCTGGACTTTTCCAAGTATTTTCTAATCCTGACATGCAAGATGAATTTGAATTTTTTTTAATATTTTTGTCATGTTACTAAAATTGATATATCTTAACATTCGTTCGTTTGGATCGTCAAAAAAATCATTAAAAAAATTTATCTAGTTAATCGGGAACGGGTCTCGTTGTATGGAGTTGTACTTTTACTAGATTTTTCTAATCCTAACATGCAAGATGAATTTGAAATTATTTAATATTTTTTTCATATGACTAAAATTGATATATTTTAACATTCGTACGGTTGGATCGTCGAATAAATCATTTAAAAAATTTATCTAGTAAATCGGGAACGAGTCTCGTTGTCGGGAGTTGTACTTTTACTAGATATTTCTAATCCTGACACGCAAGATGAATTTGAATTTTTTTGTAATTTTTTCGTATGACTAAAATTGATATTATTAACATCTGTACGGTTGGATCGTCGAAAAAATCATTTAAACAATTTATCTAGTAAATCGGGAACGAGTCTCGTTATCAGGAGTTATACTTTTACTAGATTTTTCTAATCCTGACATGCAAGATGAATTTGAATTTTTTTATAATTTTTTCATATGATTAAAAATGATATATATTAAAATCCGTACGGTTGGATCGTCGTAAAAATCATTTAAGAATTGTTTTTAAAAAAAAATTCTTATGACTAAATTCAATATACTTTAACACCCGTACGGTTGGACCATCGAAAAAATAGTTTTAAAAAATTATCAAGTAAATCCGGAACGAGTCTCGTTGTCGGGAGTTGTACATTTACTATAGATTTTTCTAATCTTAGCATGCAAGATTAATATGAGTTTTTTTAATTTATTTTTCATATGACTAAAATTGATATATCTTAACATCTGTATGGTTGGATCGTTCAAAAAATTATTTAAAAAAATTATCTAGTAAATCGGGAACGAGTCTCGTTGTCGGGAGTTGTACTTTTACTAGATGTTTCTAATCCTCACATACAAGATGAATTTGAAATTTTTTAATATATTTTTCATATGACTAAAATTGATATATCTTAACATCCGTACAGTTGGATCGTTGAAAAAATTATTTCAAAAAAATATCTAGTAAATTTAGAACGAGTCTCGTTGTAGGGAGTTGGACTTTTCCTAGTATTTTCTAATCCTGACATGCAAGATGAATTTGAATTTTTTTAATATTTTTGACATATGACAAAAATTGATATATCTTAACATTCGTACGGTTGGATAGTCAAAAAAATCATTAAAAAAATTTATCTAGTAAATCGGGAACGAGTCTCGTTGTTTGGAGTTATACTTTTACTAGATTTTTCTAATCCTGACATGCAAAATGAATTTGAAATTATTTAATATTTTTTTCATATGACTAAAATTGATATATTTTAACTTCCATACGGTTGGATCGTCGAATAAATAATTTTAAAAATTTATCTAGTAAATCAGGAACGAGTCTCGTTGTTGGGAGTTGTACTTTTACTAGATTTTTCTAATCCTGACATGCAAGATGAATTTGAATTTTTTTTATAATTTTTTCGTATTACTAAAATTGATATATATTAACATCCGTACAGTTGGATCATAGAAAATTCATTTAAAAAATTTATCTAGTAAATCGGGAACTAGTTTCGTTATCGGGAGTTGTACTTTTACTAGATTTTTCTAATCCTGACATGCAAGATGAATTTGAATTGTTTTTTTAAAAAAAATTTTATGACTAAATTCAATATACTTTCACATCCACACGGTTGAATCGTCGAAAAAATAGTTTTAAAAAATTATCTAGTAAATCGGGAACGGGTCGGGAGTTGTACTTTTACTATAGATTTTTCTAATCCTGACATGCAAGATGAATTTGAGTTTTTTTAATATATTTTTCATATGACTAAAATTGATATATCTTAACATCTGTACGGTTGGATCGTTCAATAAATCATTTAAAAAATTATCTAGTAAATCGGGAACGAGTCTCGTTGTTTGGAGTTGTACTTTTACTAGATTTTTCTAATCCTGACATGGAAGATGAATTTGAAATTATTTAATATTTTTTTTATATGACTAAAATTGATATATTTTAACATCTGTACGGTTGGATCATCGAATAAATTATTTTAAAAATTTATCTAGTAAATCGGGAACGAGTCTCGTTGTCGGGAGTTGTACTTTTACTAGATATTTCTAATCTTGACATGCAAAATGAATTTGAATTTTTTTATAATTTTTTCGTATGACTAAAATTGATATATATTAAAATCCGTACGGTTGGATCGTCGTAAAAATCATTAAATAAATTTATCTATTAAATCGGGAACGAGTCTCGTTATCGGGAGTTGTACTTCTAATAGATTTTTCTAATCCTGACATGCAAGATAAATTTGAATTGTTTTTTAAAAAAAATTCTTATGACTAAATTCAATATACTTTAACACCCGTACGGTTGGACCGTCGAAAAAATAGTTATAAAAAATTATCAAGTAAATCCGGAACGAGTCTCGTTGTCGGGAGTTGTACTTTTACTATAGATTTTTCTAATCTTAGCATGCAAGATGAATATGAGTTTTTTTAATTTATTTTTCATATGACTAAAATTGATATATCTTAACATCTGTATGGTCGGATCGTTCAAAAAATTATTTAAAAAAATTATCTAGTAAATCGGGAACGAGTCTCGTTGTCGGGAGTTGTACTTTTACTAGATTTTTCTAATCCTCACATACAAGATGAATTTGAAATTTTTTAATATATTTTTCATATGACTAAAATTGATATATCTTAACATCCGTACAGTTGGATCGTTGAAAAAATTATTTTAAAAAAATATCTAGTAAATCTAGAACGAGTCTCGTTGTAGGGAGTTGGACTTTTCCCAGTATTTTCTAATCCTGACATGCAAGATGAATTTGATTTTTTTTAATATTTTTGACATATGACAAAAATTGATATATCTTAACATTCGTACGGTTGAATCGTCAAAAAAAATCATTAAAAAAATTTATCTTGTATATCGGGAACGAGTCTCGTTGTTTGGAGTTGTACTTTTACTAGATTTTTCTAATCCTGACATGTAAAATGAATTTGAAATTATTTAATATTTTTTTCATATGACTAAAATTGATATATTTTAACATCCATACGGTTGAATCGTCGAATAAATCATTTTAAAAATTTATCTAGTAAGTCAGGAACGAGTCTCGTTGTTGGGAGTTGTACTTTTACTATATTTTTCTAATCCTGACAAGCAAGATGAATTTGAATTTTTTTTATAATTTTTTCGTATTACTAAAATTGATATATATTAACATCCGTACAGTTGGATCATAGAAAAAATCATGTAAAAAATTTATCTAGTAAATCGGGAACCAGTCTCGTTATCGGGAGTTGTACTTTTACTAGATTTTTCTAATCCTGACATACAAGATGAATTTGAATTGTTTTTTAAAAAAAATTCTTATGACTAAATTCAATATACTTTAACATCCATATGGTTGGATCGTCGAAAAAATAGTTTTAAAAAATTATCTAGTAAATTGGGAACGGGTCTCGTTGTCGGGAGTTGTACTTTTACTATAGATTTTTCTAATCCTGACATGCAAGATGAATTTGAGTTTTTTTAATATATTTTTCATATGACTAAAATTGATATATCTTAACATCTGTAAGGTTGGATCGTTCAAAAAATCATTTAAAAAATTATCTAGTAAATCGGGAACGAGTCTCGTTGTCATGAGTTGTACTTTTACTAGATTTTTCTAATCCTGACATAGAAGATGAATTTGAAACTTTTTAATATATTTTTCATATGACTAAAATTGATATATCTTAACATCCGTATAGTTGGATCGTTGAAAAAATTATTTAAAAAAAATATCTCGTAAATCTAGAACGAGTCCCGTTGTCGAGAGCTGGACTTTTCCAAGTATTTTCTAATCCTGACATGCAAGATGAATTTGAATTTTTTTTAATATTTTTGTCATGTTACTAAAATTGATATATCTTAACATTCGTTCGTTTGGATCGTCAAAAAAATCATTAAAAAAATTTATCTAGTTAATCGGGAACGGGTCTCGTTGTATGGAGTTGTACTTTTACTAGATTTTTCTAATCCTAACATGCAAGATGAATTTGAAATTATTTAATATTTTTTTCATATGACTAAAATTGATATATTTTAACATTCGTACGGTTGGATCGTCGAATAAATCATTTAAAAAATTTATCTAGTAAATCGGGAACGAGTCTCGTTGTCGGGAGTTGTACTTTTACTAGATATTTCTAATCCTGACATGCAAGATGAATTTGAATTTTTTTGTAATTTTTTCGTATGACTAAAATTGATATTATTAACATCTGTACGGTTGGATCGTCGAAAAAATCATTTAAACAATTTATCTAGTAAATCGGGAACGAGTCTCGTTATCAGGAGTTATACTTTTACTAGATTTTTCTAATCCTGACATGCAAGATGAATTTGAATTTTTTTATAATTTTTTCATATGATTAAAAATGATATATATTAAAATCCGTACGGTTGGATCGTCGTAAAAATCATTTAAAAAAATTATCTATTAAATCGGGAATGAGTCTCGTTATCGGGAGTTGTACTTCTACTAGATTTTTCTAATCATGACATGCATGATAAATTTGAATTGTTTTTAAAAAAAAAATTCTTATGACTAAATTCAATATACTTTAACACCCGTACGGTTGGACCGTCGAAAAAATAGTTTTAAAAAATTATCAAGTAAATCCGGAACGAGTCTCGTTGTCGGGAGTTGTACATTTACTATAGATTTTTCTAATCTTAGCATGCAAGATTAATATGAGTTTTTTTAATTTATTTTTCATATGACTAAAATTGATATATCTTAACATCTGTATGGTTGGATCGTTCAAAAAATTATTTAAAAAAATTATCTAGTAAATCGGGAACGAGTCTCGTTGTCGGGAGTTGTACTTTTACTAGATGTTTCTAATCCTCACATACAAGATGAATTTGAAATTTTTTAATATATTTTTCATATGACTAAAATTGATATATCTTAACATCCGTACAGTTGGATCGTTGAAAAAATTATTTCAAAAAAATATCTAGTAAATTTAGAACGAGTCTCGTTGTAGAGAGTTGGACTTTTCCTACTATTTTCTAATCCTGACATGCAAGATGAATTTGAATTTTTTTAATATTTTTGACATATGACAAAAATTGATATATCTTAACATTCGTACGGTTGGATCGTCAAAAAAATCATTAAAAAAATTTATCTAGTAAATCGGGAACGAGTCTCGTTGTTTGGAGTTATACTTTTACTAGATTTTTCTAATCCTGACATGCAAAATGAATTTGAAATTATTTAATATTTTTTTCATATGACTAAAATTGATATATTTTAACTTCCATACGGTTGGATCGTCGAATAAATAATTTTAAAAATTTATCTAGTAAATCAGGAACGAGTCTCGTTGTTGGGAGTTGTACTTTTACTAGATTTTTCTAATCCTGACATGCAAGATGAATTTGAATTTTTTTTATAATTTTTTCGTATTACTAAAATTGATATATATTAACATCCGTACAGTTGGATCATAGAAAATTCATTTAAAAAATTTATCTAGTAAATCGGGAACTAGTTTCGTTATCGGGAGTTGTACTTTTACTAGATTTTTCTAATCCTGACATGCAAGATGAATTTGAATTGTTTTTTTAAAAAAAAATTTTATGACTAAATTCAATATACTTTCACATCCACACGGTTGAATCGTCGAAAAAATAGTTTTAAAAAATTATCTAGTAAATCGGGAACGAGTCGGGAGTTGTACTTTTACTATAGATTTTTCTAATCCTGACATGCAAGATGAATTTGAGTTTTTTTAATATATTTTTCATATGACTAAAATTGATATATCTTAACATCTGTACGGTTGGATCGTTCAATAAATCATTTAAAAAATTATCTAGTAAATCGGGAACGAGTCTCGTTGTCAGGAGTTGTACTTTTACTAGATTTTTCTAATCCTGACATACAAGATGAATTTGAAATTTTTTAATATATTTTTCATATGACTAAAATTGATATATCTTAACATCCCTATAGTTGGATCGTTGAAAAAATTATTTGAAAAAAATATCTCGTAAATCTAGAACGAGTCCCGTTGTCGAGAGCTGGACTTTTCCTAGTATTTTCTAATCCTGACATGCAAGATGAATTTGAATTTTTTAAATATTTTTGTCATGTGAGTAAAATTGATATATCTTAACATTCGTACGGTTGGATCATCATTGTTTGGAGTTGTACTTTTACTAGATTTTTCTAATCCTAACATGCAAGATGAATTTGAAATTATTTAATATTTTTTTCATATGACTAAAATTTTTATATTTTAACATTCGTACGGTTGGATCGTCGAATAAATCATTTTAAAAAT
The DNA here is from genome assembly GCF_009905375.1 of Apium graveolens. Classification (NCBI taxonomy): domain Eukaryota; kingdom Viridiplantae; phylum Streptophyta; class Magnoliopsida; order Apiales; family Apiaceae; genus Apium; species Apium graveolens. The sequence continues at coordinate 169,951,554 of NC_133649.1, forward strand.
TTATCTAGTAAATCGGGAACGAGTCTCGTTGTCGGGAGTTGTACTTTTACTAGATTTTTCTAATCCTGACATGCAAGATGAATTTCAATTTTTTTTATAATTTTTTCGTATGACTAAAATTGATATATATTAAAATCCGTACGTTTGGATCGTCGAAAAAACCATTTAAAAAATTTATCTAGTAAATCGGGAACGAGTCTCGTTATCGAGAGTTGTACTTTTACTAGATTTTTCTAATCCTGACATGCTAGATGAATTTTAATTGTTTTTTAAAAAAATTTCTTATGACTAAATTCAATATAATTTAACATCCGTACGGTTGGATCGTCGAAAAAATAGTTTTAAAAAATTATCTAGTAAATCGGGAACGAGTTTTATTGTCGGGAGTTGTACTTTTACTATAGATTTTTCTAATCCTGACTTCCAAGATGAATTTGAGTTTTTTTAATATATTTTTTATATGACTAAAATTGATATATCTTAACATCTGTATGGTTGGATCGTTCAAAAAATTATTTAAAAAATTTATCTAGTAAATCGGGAACGAGTCTCGTTGTCGGGAGTTGTACTTTTACTAGATTTTTCTAATCCTGACATACAAGATGAATTTGAAATTTTTTAATATATTTTTCATATGACTAAAATTGATATATCTTAACATCCGTACGATTGGATCGTTGAAAAAATCATTTTAAAAAGATATCTACTAAATCTAGAACGAGTCTCGTTGTCGGGATCTGGACTTTTCCTAGTATTTTCTAGTCCTGACATGCAAGATGAATTTGAATTTTTTAAAATTTTTGTCATTTGACTAAAATTGATATATCTTAACATACGTACGGTTGGATCGTCAAAAAAAATCATTAAAAAAATTTATCTAGTAAATTGGGAACGAGTCTCGTTGTTTGGAGTTGTAGTTTTACTAGATTTTTCTAATCCTGACATGCAAGATGAATTTGAATTTTTTTTATAATTTTTTTGTATTACTAAAATTGATATATATTAACAACCGTACAGTTGGATCATAGAAAAATCATTTAAAAAATTTATCTAGTAAATCGGGAACCAGTCTCGTTATCGGGAGTTGTACTTTTACTAGATTTTTCTAATCCTGACATGCAAGATGAATTTGAATTGTTTTTTTTTAAAAAACAATTTATGACTAAATTCAATATACTTTCACATCCATACGGTTGAATCGTCGAAAAAATAGTTTTAAAAAATTATCTAGTAAATCGGGAACGGGTCGGGAGTTGTACTTTTACTATAGATTTTTCTAATCCTGACATGCAAGATGAATTTGAGTTTTTTTAATAAATTTTTCATATGACTAAAATTGATATATCTTAACATCTGTACGGTTGGATCGTTCAATAAATCATTTAAAAAATTATCTAGTAAATCGGGAACGAGTCTCGTTGTCAGGAGTTGTACTTTTACTAGATTTTTCTAATCCTGACATACAAGATGAATTTGAAATTTTTTAATATATTTTTCATATGACTAAAATTGATATATCTTAACATCCGTATAGTTGGATCGTTGAAAAAATTATTTGAAAAAAATATCTCGTAAATCTAGAACGAGTCCCGTTGTCGAGAGCTGGACTTTTCCTAGTATTTTCTAATCCTGACATGCAAGATGAATTTGAATTTTTTAAATATTTTTGTCATGTGACTAAAATTGATATATCTAACATTCGTACGGTTGGATCGTCATTGTTTGGAGTTGTACTTTTACTAGATTTTTCTAATCCTAACATGCAAGATGAATTTGAAATTATTTAATATTTTTTTCATATGACTAAAATTTTTATATTTTAACATTCGTACGGTTGGATCGTCGAATAAATTATTTTAAAAATTTATCTAGTAAATCGGGAACGAGTCTCGTTGTCGGGAGTTGTACTTTTACTAGATTTTTCTAATCCTGACATGCAAGATGAATTTGAATTTTTTTTATAATTTTTTCGTATGACTAAAATTGATATATATTAAAATCCGTACGTTTGGATCGTCGAAAAAACCATTTAAAAAATTTATCTAGTAAATCGGGAACGAGTCTCGTTATCGAGAGTTGTACTTTTACTAGATTTTTCTAATCCTGACATGCTAGATGAATTTTAATTGTTTTTTAAAAAAATTTCTTATGACTAAATTCAATATACTTTAACATTCGTACGGTTGGATCGTCGAAAAAATAGTTTTAAAAAATTATCTAGTAAATCGGGAACGAGTTTTATTGTCGGGAGTTGTACTTTTACTATAGATTTTTCTAATCCTGACTTCCAAGATGAATTTGAGTTTTTTTAATATATTTTTTATATGACTAAAATTGATATATCTTAACATCTGTATGGTTGGATCGTTCAAAAAATTATTTAAAAAATTTATCTAGTAAATCGGGAACGAGTCTCGTTGTCGGGAGTTGTACTTTTACTAGATTTTTCTAATCCTGACATACAAGATGAATTTGAAATTTTTTAATATATTTTTCATATGACTAAAATTGATATATCTTAACATCCGTACGATTGGATCGTTGAAAAAATCATTTTAAAAAGATATCTACTAAATCTAGAACGAGTCTCGTTGGGGGGATCTGGACTTTTCCTAGTATTTTCTAATCCTGACATGCAAGATGAATTTGAATTTTTTAAAATTTTTGTCATTTGACTAAAATTGATATATCTTAACATACGTACGGTTGGATCGTCAAAAAAAATCATTAAAAAAATTTATCTAGTAAATTGGGAACGAGTCTCGTTGTTTGGAGTTGTACTTTTACTAGATTTTTCTAATCCTAACATGCAAGATGAATTTGAATTTTTTTTTATAATTTTTTCTTATTACTAAAACTGATATGCTTTAACATCCATACAGTTGGATCATTGAAAAATCATTTTTAAAATTTATCTAGTAAATCGGAAACGAATCTCGTTGTTGGGAGTTGTACTTTTAATAGAATTTTCTAATCCTTACATGCAAGATGAATTTGAATTTTTTTTATAATTCTTTCATATGACTAAAATTGATATATCTTAACATATGTACGGTTGGATTGTCGAAAAAATAGTTTTAAAAGTTTATCTAGTAAATCTGGAACGAGTCTCATTGTTTGGAGTTGTACTCTTACTAGATTTTTCTAATCCTGACATGCAATATGAATTTGATTTTTTTTATAATTTTCATTTAACTAAATTGATATATCTTAACATCCGTACGGTTGGATCGTCAAAAAAATCATTTAAAAAATTCATCTAGTAAATCGGGAATGAGTCCCGTTGTCGGGGGTTGTACTTTTACCAGATTTTTCTAATCCTGACATGCAAGATGAATTTGAATTTTTTTTATATATTTTTTTCTTATGACTAAAATTGATATACTTTAACATTCGTACGGTTGGATCGTCGAAAAAATAGTTTATAAAAATTATTTGATTAAACAGTAACGAATATCTTGTTTTAGGTAATAGTACTTTTTACAACGGTTTCTTCAATTGAAATTCTAATCGATAAATTTCACACAACTGTTTTTATGCCGTTGTTTGATGCTTTATAAGACAACTCTTTTAAACCTTGAACCATTGTCTCAATACTTAACAACAATGGTTTTATGAATGAAATCGTTGTTGTAGTTTGATAAACACAACGGGTAACTAGGACCCTTACCAAAGCTTCTAGAAGGTTCTAGAACGAGGAATATAGACAATGGTTTGTATTATAAAAATTGTTGTAGGATATCAACTAAGACAATACTTTTTTGAACAAAAAACTGTTGTTAGAATATTAGCTAATTTTCAATCTGACGGCGGATATCTGATGTGATTTCAATCAAGGGCCCTCATTTCGCCACCTCAGCAATCCAGGTGAATGTTTTACCACCTATCACGTGATGCCACCTCATCAGTTGCTCCCATTGATATTCTAATCGAACAATTTCACACAACTGTTTTATGTCGTTGTTTGATGTTTTATAAGACAACACTTTTGTGTAACAGTTGTTTGTATTACACAACGTAACGTATAAAACCGTTGTCTAAAGTCACTATAATATACCATAGTAACAACGGTTTTTTAGCGTTGTCTTAATGATTTAAAACAAGTGTGCGCTTTAAGAACTGTTGTTCGACTCACTAAGAGGATACAGTACATACAATAGTTTGAAAAAAGATGGATAAATGTTGTCAGTTCTTAGTTCACACAACTGTTTTTTTTTTTGCAAAATCAAAACACCATTGTATGTTTTTTTTAGGACAACGGTTTTTTTAACGGTTGTGTATCGACCGTTGTATGAAGCTGTTTTTCTTGTTGTGTATATATATAAGCTAACATTTACAAAACGAAAAAATATTCTACACATCCAAAGATCACTACTTGATCAGCTTAGTACTGGTTAGTTCAAAGCCAAGATGCATGTTCCAAGTTCCTTAATCACCAAAGCTCTGGCCCTATTGATCGTCACAAGACACAAGTAAACATGCTCTTCAAGCTCCTCAACTTGTTGCTTAAACCCTACATCATTCTTCTTGAGCTCTTTCACTGCCTGCATAGCAAATGTATGTTCCCTTCTATCTAAAAAGAACTGAATCATTGTTTTGTTATGTTCAATCTCGTCATGAAGCCTAGCCACAAGTCGGCTCATCGTATCAAAGTCCCTATTTAAAATATACGTGCCCTTAGCAGCCACATCAAGCTGCTCACCAACTTTGCTTAGAACTCCACTTCTCAAAAACCTGAAATTCATTATCTTCTTCTTTAATGGTTTTAACGGTAAGCTAAATATAGCTGGTCCCATGAGTAACGCGGTAAGCGTATGAGCAGCTAGTACCATAGCTGCAACTGCTACAACTCCACAAGCTGCAGTTACACAAACCCCGGAAGCCTTGTTGAAGCATTTTATAAGTTTAATTTTTCTTGCCACTTTTTTCCTCTTCAATTTAAGGTTTTGCAAAAACGAAGAGTACTTGTCATGAATGGCCTTGAAGTCCTGTTTTCTAAGATTTGAGAAGGGGTTATTGAAGATAATAAACGAACCTAACTCGGATATAATTTTGGAAAGTTTTTCAGGAGAAGAATGCTCATCAACCGAGTCAAGTATCTGTTGAATGAACATGTAATTGCCTTGGATCTGGTTGATGCTTCTGAGAAGATGTGTACATATTTTTGAAGCCTCGGCACTAATATCGAAGTAGTTGAGAATTAAGTCCTTGAGGTCAGATTTTATAGAAAGGGTTGCAGAATCAAGAACCGTCGAGATTGTATCCTGGGCTGGTTCAAGTAGAATGTCACTGAATTTATGATAACAAAAAGATGCAGATTCTTGTTGTTTCACAAGTAATTGAGCTTTGTCGAAGAAATCAGCATATGATTTTGTTCTGATTGCACGGCGATACTCTTCGTTTACATTAAGACCTTGTTTAACATCTTTCTTCTCCTTGGCATCTGAAAATATACGCAAGCTATATTTTAGCATATATATAAATTAATCTAACAGGTCTAGTAAACAATTAGAAGAGAAATATTTACTATGATAAGAGTAACCATCACAAAAATCACGTAGCTAGGTAAGAGAAGGAGGGTCCGAACCAAGCATGGTTTGTTAATCATACGTACGGAACAATACAAATTTAATTCATTTTTTGTCTTTGGTAGGTTGTAGATAAAAACAGATGATTGCGTGCAACAGTTATATGATAAAAATGGAAAAGTTTACCTAGTTAACACACACGAAACTAATTGATGCTGTTACGGAATAGACAAAATCACATGTTGTATAATGATAAAAATACATAGATTATTTTATCATGCATATATAGTACTGAATTTTTTTTAAAAGAAACGCAATAATATCTGGAGTATATATAATGATCGTTTTAGTTAACTTTGTACCTCACAATCTAATGTTTATCTTTATTGCAAAAGAATGTAATCAATCTTATTTTTTAAGCAAATAGAAGATTATACAAATTACTATATCGAACATGATCCAAGTCATATTTAAATGTCTCTATGTATACCGAAGATTCAGATTTTTCAAGGAAGAAAATATTAAATGATAACGATTTCAACAAAGGATGTGCCGTGAGCATGATCTTTCTTCCTTAAATCTAGATCATTAGATTTCTAACACACAATATTTCTTCCTTCAACCTAAATTTCTCTAAGTAGCTTAATACTAATTAATGAGTTGAGGCAAAATACAATAGCGAACTTGCATGTATTATATGAATTCCAACATGTTTAAACAAAACTATAATTTCAAGACTACTTGATAATTGATATATAGTCTTGTGATGTGCAAGTTATTAAGAAAGAAAAAAGAAATACCTTTGTTGATGATCTTTGAAGTAGTTCTGAATCTTGCCCACATCTTTAGCTCCATCTGCAACCTAGCTATATAGCTGATGAATTAGAGAAGTAGAATAAGCTGGGTAGATATGTAGGAAAGCTGGATCAGTTGTTGTTGATGAGGACTGGCATGTAGCTCTCGTGATGGAATAAAATCACAACAAAGATTCGTAATTAATGATGGATATGTAGCTGTACATTAACAGAATATATACCCTTAATTAGTGAAAATAAGATAAATGACCTTAAATAGAAAGAAAGATGCACACAGAAATGATTATATATATACACACAAGGAGAACCTCAACAATAACATAGGTTGTCAGTTGGAATAATACAAGGATGTTTTAAAGCCACAAAAAAAAGTATAAACTTGTGCTTCACGCTATCTGTTCGAAGTAGAGGATAGAGATTGGTTAGTAACTTGTCCAATATGTTTGCAAGGTTCAAGCCTATTTATCTGAATTGGTTAAGACTTAAGAGAAGACACCCTCTTTCTCTCTTAACTTGTAATCCGGTAGCCCACCTTATATTTGCCTGCCCTTTTGGTATTGTTGTCGTCCCAAAGTTATTTATACTTTCTGTATGACTTTGTTTAAGGTTACACTTTTTCTACCGTTTGCATCAAATTTTACACCATTAGATATTGGTGTTTTTTAATAAACTCGTGGCCAGATTAATAACCATATGCTTTAGCTAGATTACTTCATATATGTGCCAATTTATTTCGAGTGTTCATTTCCCCTCTAGGTTGTTCATTTTCCCCCATGTATTATATATATTAGTTTCCTGGTATGTTTTTCTTGTAAATAAGATTTTTGCATGTGTGATGTTTCTAATTAAAATAAATTCGACGCTTGTTAATCATCTGTTATATTTAAAGAGGGGATTACGGGATGACAATATTACCCGACCGTTTTGATCGGTTTATATTTATCTAAATTCGAATTTTTTGGATTTGGATCTTATTTTTAGACCCGAAAAGTTTTGGATCTGCATTTTGATCTTAGGTATACCGAACCGATACCCGACCCAAAACGCGAAATCCGTTTCAAACCCGATCCGAACCCGAATCCCGAAAAAAATCCGATAGCATATTCTTATCTTACACAGTTTATAATAATAATACATGGTTTATATATATCAAATATTCAAATCTAATATTTATAACCGGGACATTGGATAATTATCGATAATTAAATTTTTTATATGTGACGTTAATACTGAATTATCAATATATGTAGAGTACTTTTTTTTAGTTAAATAAACGCACCGAGTAAGTCCAACTTTTAGCCTACATTTAGAAAATTAACCTATTGACCACTATACCAACCCTTTATTGATAATATATAAAGTACTATTTTTGTATACTTAACATTCAAAAAAACATATTTGTATAATAATATAAATTAATTTATTTCTAATTAATTAATTTTAAAATATCCAAATTAAACTTGAAACCGACCCCGAAACCCGAAAAATTCAGATAAATTGAATTTGGTTTTTTGTTTTTAATATCCGGATCCGAAATAGATCTGAACCAAAATATAACAGATCGAATTTGGATCTTTCAAAACCGGATTTGATCTGACCCGTTACCATCGCTAACTACAAGTGTCAATTACCTAGACGGAAATTCAGGTTAATTAAGAAGTTTACTAGAAATTTTTTGTAAAATTTAAAAATTCCCGCTTTGTTTATTGTATTCAGTGTTACAGATTTCGGAAATCGGAACTATTCGGTTGAGCTACCAATTTACGATTTATCGGATGATTTTTAAAAAATCGGATGAATAATCGGCCATTTATCGGGAATCGGTCAAATCGGACAAATATTTTTGACCGATTTTTGAGCGATTTATCGGCGATTTTTGAAAAATCAGCCGATTTTTATAACAGAGATTGTATTCAACCATTTTTTGTAATTTATATGTATTACTGTCGGCGGTCGCTGCTGATAGAGCTATTTTTTGCAGTGTGAGTTGACAGAAATAACATAAATCGTAAAAATGTTTGAGATACAAATACACAGAGTCATAGTTTTTAATCTATATCTTAACTCTTAAGTATTTCAACACGTATTACTCTTAAAGAAATCAGGGCTGATATTCAAATGGTGTTGATGTGAGAGTATGAGATGATTTTATTGGTGTTTTTGATGTAAATGAAGGAGTCCATTTTCATTTAGCGTATAAAGATTTGATACATGACATTTTATAACTTTTTTTGGGAAATAATTTGATACCCCTAGTATTTTTCTATTCAAATTTTAACAATAATTTTAGTATGGATGATTGTTTTAAAATTTTATTTCGGGATCGAGATATTACATAACCACTAAAGGCCCAATATGCTCTATTTAGGTTCTTATTATGTATATTTTTCTAAGAAAAAGGCTGAGATTATGTTTTTTTTAAAAAAAATTAGTTGGCGTTGCGTTGCTGCTAGTACCTCGAGCAGTTGATGATGATATTTATATAATTAACATAAGGAGTTGATCTGCCAATTCGGATAATCGGTTCGGTTTCGGATCGGATCAATTTCGGATCGAATCTACTTTCGGGTTATGATATATTTAAACACCATTCGGATCGGATCGGATGTGATTCGGTTCGGGTATAATTCAAATTAAAATCGGATAAAATTCGGATTAAAATCGGACAAAATTCTGTTCGGATTAAATTCGGTTCGGATATTTTCGAATCCTAACTTATTTAATTTTTCAATTTTTAAGATTTAAAAAATATTTTTTTTATTTAATTTAGTATTTTTAATATAATATAATGTACTTTTACAAAAGAATATGATTAAATAAATATGTTATGATAAACATAAAATTGTTTAAAGTATAAATTTTGCTTATTTCGGGTCATATTCGATCCGGGTAATATATTATTCGGTATTAATCGGTTCCCAGTTATAATCGGATCTTGTATTTCAGATCATTTTCGGTTAAATTTTTGGTTCGGTTATTTTTCAGATCGATTTAAATCGGTTTTCGGATAATTATCGGATTGTATAATTCGGATCTCGGATCGGATCTCGGTTTAATAAATTTCGGTTTGATTTTTCGGATCCAGACTCATTTTGCCAGATCTCTGGTTGAATTCGCTGGGAAGATTCTCCAAAAGACTTTCACTTACCTCTTGCAGACTGCATATAGAGATTATAGAGCACACACAACCGTCAATATAGATTGAAACAAAAAAACAAAGTATGAAATTCATTTTTAAGAGTTTAGTAAAACAATATTGTAGAAAGTACAAACAAATAAAAATTGAAAATATATTAGAATGCTCACATGTATTACTTCACCAAAGCCTAAGACTAAACAACTTATTGAGAAATTAATTAACAAAGAGGAATTAGATAGTAGTAGTTAATGTGGAATTAAGAGATAGATATATAGGTCGCCAATATAAGTTGAGTCCTAATTAATGTGCATATCTAATCACTCTAGCTACCCATATTTGTGAACATCGTAATTTATCAAAAAAATACGAATAAATGAAAGAAACATCATTAACACCAGTAACACCCATGCATGTAATGTATGTACATAGAAAAAAACCTAAAAAAAATTGGAAGAGCAGTAAAGAAGACTAATTAATAAAAAAAAGGGCTTGGGGGTTGTTGAGTTGTTATAAGGGGGGAAGTTGTGACGTATAAGAATCTCCTGTACCAAGTAGCTTCCTCCAAGACTCAGTTATATAAAGTGTCAATGTCGATATATGATCTCATCCTTTAAAACATATACATGACAAAACTCATCAACTTGCTGAAAAGATGTTCAACTATATATATATAGTTGCAGACTTCCTGGCCTTAAACATTTTATGTGCTAGATAAAAGATTTGTATTTACTGTTTAGTAATACTCAAATAAAAATTAAGTTCATAAATTATTAATGTATTGTATTGTATTGTATTATTCTAGATATTAGGAATTTATATTTGTAATTATACACTAGTGTATTTTGAAGCAACGGCTTAAGGTTTTTGGATAGTTGAGACTGCAACATTTTGTGTTTGGAATGTTGGTTTTACTGAATTTGGTTTATTGTATTGGATACAGGACGCTTAGCAAATCCAAGTAGGATCAGCGGTAATCAAATTAGAATAGGTGAATCATGGTTTTTCCTGTTAAATTATTCTTCCTTTAATTTCATTAAATTTTAGGAGGTCGATTCCTGCAGTAGCCTCCGTGTATTTGTGTATACATGGGAACTTGGATAAAATTTACAAATATTTCGTGTAATGCTATACAGATCAACTTCAAGTCTAGCTTTTCTCTATTATGAAAATCATGTTGGAAATAATAATTTAAAATTATTTAAATTATTTTTTGGATTGATTTTAGGTGGTTGGAAATAAAGTTTAAATATTTATTAGATAACTTAGTTTTTGAATTTTAGATAAGTGTTTAAGGTTTACCTATTTGTAATGTGTTTGTTAAATGTATAGCCTATATAAAGAGACTTAGATGAATTATTTGTACCTGATGGCATCTGATAATAAAATTATATTTTGTTTTTAGTTTATTTTTTATAATACTTTTTTATCAGATCATTTATTTATAAAAATCTAACATGGTATTCGAGTTATATTCGATTAAGTAACTGTGCGTCAAAAATTGCTGGTATAAATGAAGAAATGGAAAACAACAGATGATGGTAGTGCTGCTAGAGATTCATGAAAAATACGTAAAAAAATACATATTTGTTTTGAGTTATTGGTGATTATGTGCACCATGATGAAAAGTGGAGAGAAGAACTCCAATGGTGATGGGAAGTACATCACTTGCCAATAGGAGAAAAGTGCTCCTTGAAGAAGAAAAATGGAGAGAAGGGCTCCAATGGTGATGGAAAGTAAATCATTGGTCAATAAAAGAGAAGTGTTCCTTGAAGAAAAGTGGAGAGAAGGGTTTCAATGGTGATGGAAAGTACATTAATGGTCAATAGGAAGAAGTGTTCTTAAGAAATTGTGGAGATAAGTACTCAACTACAATGGTGGTGATGGGAAGTACATCACTGGTTCAGAATTTTTTTTAAAAATTTTGAATTAAGAGGGAGTGTTGGAAACAATAATTCAAAATTATTTAAATTATTTTTTGGATTGATTTTGATTAGGTTGTTGGAAATAAAGTTTGAATATTTATTAGATAACTTAGTTTTTGAATTTTAGATAAGTGGTTAGGATTTACCTATTTGTAATGTGTTTGTGAAATGTATAACCTATATAAAGAGGCTTAGATGAATTATTTGTAACTGATGGCATCTGATAACAAAATTATATTTTATTTTTAGTTTACTTTTTATAATACTTTTTTATCATATCATTTATTTATAAAAATCTAACAAACCAAGTGAGGATCAACTCACATTGAAGTGTTACATGTGCCTTCTAAATTCCTTGACAATATGTGGTTTACTATGCGATTTTATATGTCTTCTTACAATAAGTTTATTCTTTTGTCTCGCTCTTTCAATTCTATCAGATTATCAAAAAATACAATATAAGTTCTGAAAGCCGCACTATGTCATAAATGGCCTGATGCAATGCTTTTTGAAAAGTGTTACAAGCATTTCGTTGCGGTAGCTCAGAAAGCTGAGGTCTATTGTAACACCGAGAAATTGGTGTTACAATAGGCATTAATCTAGTGTTACATGAATGTGACGGTGTTACACGACATGTAACACCAGCACTTGGTGTTATAATAGGTATTATTTTTATTTTTGTAAATTAAAGTAAATATATAATCATAAAATTATATTTAAAATTATATTATGGATTATTCATTACTATAAAATATTATATTTAATATTGTAATTTTTTAAAAAATTATTACATTTTATTTTAGAAACAAATAATTATATATATATAATTTCACTTGCATAAATAAATAATCATTTAATTTATAAATAAAAAATAAAATAATATTTACATTCCCGAGGTGAATTGTCTGGGCGGTAGTTCCCCCCCCCCCAACCAAAAACAATTTTACTAAGTCAATTAGGTAACATCCCTCTTTCACTCACTCGAAATACAAACATCCCTCTTTCTCTCTCGAACCACATTTCTCTTTCTTCGATTCAAATATTTGGGGCTTCAATTAGGTACTTGAATACACAAACACACACATTTTTTTCAATTAGGTTACTAACATATCGATTTTTCTCTTGCAGGTAATTAGGATTCTTCGATTTGGGGCTTCTTCGATTTGCAGGTAAATCTCCGTTTTTCATTTTTTAGTCTTGCATTTAGTTGTATAAATTATTTTACTAACAGTTTATATCATGCATTTCAGGGGATTCAGGGGATTGAAAATATTGAGGGCATTTCATTGAGTTTAAAGCTTTTATTGAGGTGAAAAGCTTTCACTGATGTTTATGTGTTATGTTGTTGATTTTTTGTTTTTGTATTTGCTTTTATGTGTTATGTTTATGTATTCAGGGTTTATTTTGTGTTCGATTGAGTTTTTTTTGTTCGATTGGGTTTATGCATAACGTTTAGGTATGGCTTTATGCATAATGTTTATGCATGGTGTTTATGCATGAGTTTATGCTTTCACTGTAGGATATTAAAGAGGGTGTATGTTTATGATATTTATGCAGAATGTTTATGATTGGGTATGGGTTTTTATATGTTTATGACTGCCTTTTGTGTAATAACTTCATGATTTTGTGTTATGGTTTTGTAAATTACTCATTATATAGGCATTTGCTATCATATGACTGCCCTTTGCTAATTACTCATTAAATTTTGTGTTATGGTTTTGTGATTTTATATGGTTTTTAAATGATTTTGTGTTATAACTCATTAGATAGCCCTTTGCTATGATATGACTGCCTTTTGCTAATTATTTTTCTAAATTTTGGTTTACATGATATGCGTAGATAATACTATAACATGATATGTTATAGTATTATAGTATTATATAATGCTCCTATATCGATAGTGATTATAATTAAGTTCCTTACATGTCTATTGGTTTATAGGTATAAATAGTATTTTGAGATATATTGTATATATTTTTATTTTGGGGAAAGTATTTTCATATATACGATAATACTACATTGATGTACATGATCTTATCGATATGCTAGATATTAACATTATGCTGACTTTATAGGTGCAACATGTTGAATGACTAGATTTTAGAAATGGAAACTAATAATGATAATGAAAGTTGGATAGGACTTCCAAGATACGAAGAAGAATATAAAAAGGGGATAAAAGCTTTTGTTGAGAAGGCATTTGGCCTTTTTTCTATTGGTGATGAATTGAAGTGCCCCCGCAAAGATTGTGATGATCGTAAGTGGCATCGTGCAGATGTAATTTATGATCATCTAATATGCAGGGGACCTTCTCTGTCACATGTCCAATGGATTTATAGGATTTCAGGAGCCAAAATAGGAAATAGGACCGATTTTAGGGACTGTGAAGCGGGGACTATCTTCGGGGATAATTTACAAGAGATGTTCGATTGTACGGGTAGGAGACTTCAGAATGTAGAAGTAGGACCAAATGCGGAGGCTAAAAAATTTTATCGCCTTGTCGAGGAGGGAAAAAAACCGCTATATCCGGGTTGCACAAATTTTTCTCGGCTAAGTTTAATGATCCGGCTTTACCATTTGAAGTGTGTTCTTGGAATTACTGAGTCGGGGTTCAGTGATTTATTAGTTCTGACTAAAGAGGCATTTCCCGAAGCCAATGTACCTGTATCATTTACTGCTGCTAAAAATATAATCAAAGACTTAGGTCTTGATTATCAGAAAATACATGTGTGCCCCAACAGTTGCATGCTTTATTGGGGCAAAAATAAAGATAAAATAGTTTGTGATAACTACTGGGTTTCGAGGTGGGTTTTACAAGAAAAGAAAGGGTCTGCTACTAATGATGATCCGGAGAGAATTATTAGCAAGGTGCCAGCAAACATCATGAGATACTTCCCCCTTAAACCTAGGCTACAAAGAATTTTCATGTTCAAAGAATTTTCTAAACTCATGACTTGGCATGCAACGGGACGAATAGAAGATGGGAAGCTAAGGCATCCGGCTGATGCTAAAGCTTGGAAGATGATGAACGCTAACTACCCTGAATTTTCTTTGGAAATTCGAAATGTAAGACTAGGTGTAGCTGCTGATGGATCTCTATGTTGACACTGTGGTCGACAAAGGAGTCGAGCCCTCGGTTCAAATGTAGCCACACGTAATTGTACGTCCGAGGAAGAACATAATTACAGGTATTCTAATTTTACATATCACTTGTACACATGTCAAGTTTTGATGTCACTACTCATTTGTTTTACATATTAATTGTACAAACTTTTTTATAGGGCCATCCAAGGAGGGAGTGAAGCGCAAGTTCGTGACTGTTCACCAATTCCAGCAGCAACAACAAAAAAAGAAGAAGGCGAATCAGAAAGCACCTGACCTGTCGAGGAGGATTTTATCACCTCGACAATGTAAAAAGCAAGTTACAGGGACTCCCGAAAACAAAGAACCAGTGGTCAATAAAAATGGATCAGCGATGAGAAAATTGAATTTACAGGAAGACAAGAGTGTAGCGGAGACTGACAACGTTGTTGAGGTAATAAAATTTTAAGAATTTTGATGTCTAGTATATATCTTGAACAAGTGATAATGCAGCTTCTTGGTACGAATGATTTCTTGTAGGCACTCGCACAACCATTACCAGCAAAGAATCCTTACGAGGAAAGGAGAGATAATCGGGTGCTCGAAAACAGGGCAAAGCTTAAAGAGCTTGGCTTGGATAAGTATTTTCCTGATCCTAATCCACCAACAGCACAGATAAACAAGAAAAAAGATCAAGTTGAAGAGGAATTGGATGAATATATCTTGGAATATGAGAGCGAGGAAGAAGATAGTGAAGATTCGTCAAAGGTAACGCTTGTTTCAATATGTTTATTGTGCGAACTAATAGGCTTGACATGTTCAGAACTATATTGTATTTTCTTGTAATGGTCATAATATAACATGATATGCTTGTGTAAAAATTCTAGCATCTTGTAATGGTCATAACTATAAATTAGGAACATAAAAAATAAACAGTATTTACACATGTTAACAAATTCTGAACTATAAAGAAATTAGCTTAATATTTGTATAAAATGGGTATATCAATTTACTTATATGTATAAAAGGGGCATATCAATTTACTTGTATTCTAAGCTTAATATTTGTTACATTTATTCAGTTAGCATTTTACAATTTATTCTAATTTTACTTATATTAAGTCTGTGAAGATAAATTAAATACCACCTGGCCCCAGGACCCGTTCCCGAACCAATGATGTGAATTTATGCGAGAAGGATCCCGTGCCTGCAGCTACCTGTAAAAAAGCAAGCAAAAAAGACCTTGCCAAGAAGGGAGTGGAAAGTTCATCTGCTCGAAAGCTTCTAAATCCGACATGTAGTAAATTGTTAAAACAATGTGGTGATATTGAAAGTGGTTCTGTTGCTGCTTATGTTGCACTGCGCGGACGTCAAAAGCAAAATCTGGAACTTGAGCCAAGGATTGAGGATGTTGGTGAATCAAGTTTACCAAATGTTGATGAAGGCGGCGAACCAGGTAATTAACATATAAGCATGATAATTTTTATATTTGTGCGATAATTGGAATTTATAGGGCCAAAATTGTGTATTGATATTTCTATATCATGTTTATACCTGGACAGCTCCTAAAAAGTTTCGAGGAAGATCAAAAATGCTAAAAGTTCACGAAAGGAGTAGTAATGAAAAGGTGGTCATTACATTGAGTAAACGAAATCAGCCAATTGGAGATAAGAAGGTTACATCTAAGCTAAGTAACTTTCTTGGTACGCTGGTCAAAGATCATATGTCGATTGCTCATGTTAACTGGCATGTTGTTCCACAAGACCTAAAGAAGAAAATGGTGGAGTACACTCTGGTAGACATTTTCACCTAAACCTAACAATCTTTTTCTGTTTCATTTATTTGCGTTGAAATAATGTATTTTATGTTTGACACATTGTAGGAAAGGTATGATATCCCTCCAGGAGGTTTAAAGTGGATAAACAAGATACTTAATACTTGCTGGAGAGTGCATAAGTCCCGGGTGAAAAAGGAGCATTACACAAAATATGACTCCGATGAGCTAAGGATTGAAAACAGGCCTCTTGACATTCGTGTTAAGGATTTTAAGTTGTTGCTGAAGTATTGGATAGATGAGGGAGTTCAGGTACTCTTGACACCCTAAAACGTATATAAAAAATAAAATTAAACTTAAATTGTTAATTTGATTCATGTAATAGAGACACATAAGTACATTCTAAGTAGAGAATTAAATTGTTTTCTGACAGTCACTTGTAAAGGATAATGCAGCCCGTCGTAATTCTTATATTGACCCACACACTCTCGGTCGTAGACCTCTTGCTGTTGTTAGACAAAAATTGGCATGGAATCATTTAAATTGTTAAAGAAAAACTATTCAATTTAGGTGCCAAACTAGTCTGACATTGCTCTGTATATTTTTTTTGTACATTCTAGAAAAACAAAGACCCAAATTTGATGTCTCCATCAGATGCTAAAGTGTATTTAAAAAGCCGCAAGCGCAAACCAGGGCGCAAGTACAAATCAAATAGCGAAGCCATTGAAAAGTGAATGGTAAGCATATTTCTAGTGGTAAATAATAACCCTGAACATGTTCTACCTTTAACAAATATATTGCAAATTTTTAATGTAGAGTTCCATTCAGGAGGTGCTGGAAGAAGGGAACGATGTAAACGAGTTGCTTCCCAATGGCAGACATGGACCAGATTGGCTGGTGGGAAGGAGAGGTGACATGGCCGGCTCGGAAAAAGGTCCTACTACTCCACAACCTTCTGCTCCTGATATGAAGTAGATAACTCAAGAGCTGAAGGCCAAGTTTAACAGAAAGCTCCAAGATAAGATGGCCTGGATGTTAAAAAAACTCGGCGAGGCGAATATGGGTATGAACATTGATGTTGGAAATTTTTGTGCGACCGAGTCAAGTGATCATGATGAGAATGACACTCCTTTTGCCAGTGGAACTCACACTCCAGGCACTGAAGGCACTCGAGGTCAAGGCACTGAAGGCACTGAAGGCAACACAATTTAAGTATTTTGTAATCATCGAATTTGTTTTATTATAATCTCGTAACTAGTTTCGTTATTTTAACGGTTAAGTAGTGGTGGTTGTTTTGGTTGGTGAATAGACTTTGAATGTAGATTATTTTTGTAACGCCCTCCAAACCCGGGGTATAAGTCTAGGGGTTACGAGCTAATCACCCAACATGTACAAGCTTATTAATAAATAATAAAGAAATGAAATTAAACCCCTTAACAACTACCAGGACCTTTCTAGGTTGAAGTATGAAAACAAGAACCACTAACTACTTTTATTACAAACCAACATTCAAAATCTCACAAACTTTCTTTATTACAACCCATTGTCTAACTCATTTTAAACTAAGTTCAGCTTTTATTCAAACACACATACTATCTATTAACACTCCACCTGCTCGGGCAACTCAAAGTTTTCTTCCTGGATAGGGATCAACACCTTGGGTATAAGAGGATCCCGAGGCTTGACCCGCTTTTTTACCACTCGTGTTCTGACGGGTTTCATATTCCTTCTTAACTGAAACAATAAGGTGAATAACAACAAAAAGGGGATGAGCCAAAATTGCTCAACAAGTCTACCAAATATACACAATGTTAAAGCAATATAACTGAATCCGTATCCCAGGTATATCTGCAAAGATATAACCTCATAAGAATCAAAAGAAGGCCATTGCTGGCGAATATAAACGAACTACACTGGACTCAAGTTCGCAGCTATACCCTGCTGATCAGCCAGGATACAGTGCAGATCTATATCTCACTATATAGATCCCGTCGGGCACCCAGGCACTACGGCCCATCTCAAGGATCCGGTTATATCCCGGTCCTTAGGATTAAGTAACCTTAATCCCCAAAAGTAATGTTATCCAATCCCTGGAATAGCAACCAGAACAATCAGTATACTTTGATATATTCTAATCACCAGAATATATTAATAATTGTGAGTAATAATTAGAATATGAATAATAAATTCAAATGAAAAGAATAATTCAAGAATCGAACTGAGATATGAATAAAGAAGTTAAAGTAATGCAAATGTAATAAGAATCTGAAGAGAATATCACTATTCTGGAAAATAGAATAGAGGAAAAACTTGCCTTCTGTGCGACTTACTGCAATTAAATCACTTCCGTCTATCCCCTACTTGACCTGCCTTGTTGGCTTAGTTTCTGTTAGCAAAATAGAGTGGTTAAGTCATTTTGTACTTCTGTCGTACCTTAAATCGACTTCATTTTGTTCTTACTATTTACCCATACGTTTATAACCGACTCGAATATTACATATAAACAAGTAAGACTCGATTAACCACATAATACACATAAGCACATAAGCACATAATCATTTTTATAGTTAAAATAATTTTTAGAATCGAAATCGATTCGCTGATTGCTCCGTTGATCACCTTCTGCTTCATTTCCCATTTTTCCGGAATTTTTCGAACTCGTCTCGGCACGCATTTCGACTGATAATCAAGCAATCTATAAAATCAACTAATTTCGAGAAGAAATTAGGTCTTCATATTATTTTTAGTGAAAAGAATTTATTTTTCTGAGTCAACAGGCTTTCGTTTCGCTCAATTCGGACTAACGGTTGAATTATTATCAATTAAACACTGATAATTCCATTTATTATTCAATATAAACAATTATTGCTAATTTTTAAATCCCAAAATAATTTTTGAATAATTATTTAAGAAAAATCAAAGTCAAAAATAATTTTTTTTTTATAATTTTTGGAGTTAAAATGAAGAAGTTATGATTTATCAAAAATTATGTGACTAATTATCGAAATAATTAATCACTTTTTAAATATTTAATAAATAAATAACTAATAAATAATTAATAGATAATTATTTACTAATTTAAAATAATTAATCCCTAATTATTAGGATTAATCACAATTTATTGCAAATATTTACAACTCATCGATTAAACACTCGTATAAATACGAGCTACGCACTATTCTCGACTACTACCGAATTAATATATTATTATCAGAATTTAAACGATTCGTTAATCAATTAATTATCGGTATTTAATTATAAGATACGAACAATTACTGCAATATTATTCGAATAACTAACACTCGAATAATAATTCTCATTATCGAATCACTATTTGAAATATTAACTAATTATCGAATCATTAATCGTAATATTTAATCATTTTTAATCCTAATCTATTAATTAATTACCTAATTATTAATTAATTACCTAATTATTACTTAATTAGATAACTAATAAATAATTAGATAAATAATTAATTAAATAATTAAATCCGAATTTATAATTTAATAAAATAATTTAGAAATTAGTAATATTATTTTTCAGAATTTAAATCTAATATTTATTGGATTTTTAGAATTATTAAAAACTGTTTTTTAATATACTAAAGATATAAATAAATAATTAATTAATCAGAAACATAACAACAAAATTAGGGTTTGGGTTTTTAGGATCGAACCCGGGTCGAAACCGGGTTAGAAACCGGGTCGTCCCCAACCCAATCGGGTCGGGAAGAACGGCCGGCCGTTGCCCAGATTCCGGCCCGGCGGAAACTTCCGGCGAATCCAACAGTCGATCAAAACGTGTGATTTAACTCTTGTTTGTTCCATGCTTTTGTTCAACAGCAACACAACG
Source organism: Apium graveolens (assembly GCF_009905375.1). Taxonomy (NCBI): domain Eukaryota; kingdom Viridiplantae; phylum Streptophyta; class Magnoliopsida; order Apiales; family Apiaceae; genus Apium; species Apium graveolens. The sequence goes on from NC_133649.1 coordinate 169,971,667, forward strand.
ACGCTCCTCTGGATTCCCTCTTCGTTTTCGTCAAACACGACGCCGGAACCGCGAAGAACAGCGGCGGCGGCGGCGTTTTTCCGGCGATGCTAAAACCAACACCAAACTCAGCAAACCCGGTACCAATCGACTCGCAAAACGACGATCTAAACACTCATAACCATCAAAACATCTAACAATCAACGATGTGTAAAACCCAAATTCAAGAAATTAAACCCGAAAAACGAAATTAAAATCCAGAAATCAAAAACTAAAATTAATTGCATAATCAGAAACTACGATTCTTGGGCTTTAAAACGAATACTCACATGACTGATTTGGATTCCGGAATCACCTTCAAATTCAGCTTTGATTCTCTGTCTGTTCTTCACCAACACAAACCCTAATTCCCTTTTCTGAATTTTCTGATTTATTTTGCTGATTTTTAATTAAAATTAATAATTAATTACTGAAAAATCGGCTATTTATACTATGTAAAATAATACCCCTAAATAAAATTAAGGGACTAATTACACTCCTAATAAAAATATTTGGCCCCAATTTTTATAATTTTTAGGTATTAATATTGAATTTTTAAATATCCAATAAATACAAAATTAATGCTAAAAATTCCCAAAAATTATGAATATTACAAAAATGCAAAGAAAAATGATATATGATAATTTCATGATCATATAAAAATAAAAATGTGATTTTTGTGGGGTTTTTGGTACCCGAAGGGGCCCAGAAAAGCCGTTTTTCGCGAAAAAGGTCAATTTGTAAAACGTCTAGGGGTTCAGAATAGCGATATGGTATAGGGCATTTTTGGCAAAATAGGGCCAATGATTTTGTTTGAAATACGGGCTTTTAAAACATGATTTTGAGCTGTATGGGTTTTGATATAAGATATCTAACTTACAATAAAACACTCAATAAATGTCCAAAACACATTTGGATCAAAACAGATAACACGTAACACATAGAAGTTAAGGTTTAATGACTCAACACATTTAATCACATATAAATGACATATTAATACTCATATTTTATTATAAATATGATATCATACAACATAAATTTCCCGGTCGTTACATTCTCCCCCCTTAATAGGATTCTGTCCTCAGAATCTTCTACGAAAACAAATGAGGGTATTTCTCTAACATTTCATTTTCAAGCTCCCAGGTTGATTCTTCAACCACTGGGTTTCTCCACAACACTCGCACTAAATACACAGACTTGTTTCTTAACACTTTCTCTCGCCGATCTAAAATTCTTACCGGCTGTTGTACAAAAGACAAATCTGGTTGGATATCTATCGGTTCATACTCTATTACATGCCTAGAATCAGGATTATATCGCTTAAGCATTGACACGTGAAACACATTGTGAATATGTTGCATATGAGGCGGTAACGCTAATTCGTATGCAAGCTTTCCTACTTTCTTCAAAATCTCAAATGGCCCGACGTATCGTGGCTTCAATTTATTCTTATTTCCAAATCTGGTCAATCCTTTCCATGGTGATATTTTAAGTAATACGTGTTCCCCTTCCTGATAGTCCATATTCTTCCTTGCTTGGTCTGCATATTTGCGTTGCCTGTTTTGCGCTGCATCGAGTCGTTTTCGAATAAGTTCAATCTTTTCTTTCGTTTGCTGAATTAATTCTGGACCCAAAACTTTACATTCTCCAACTTCATCCCAGTGCACTGGTGATCTGCATTTTCTCCCATATAGTGCTTCATACGGTGGCATTCCAATGCTGGCGTGATAGCTGTTATTATAAGAAAATTCCACTAGGGGTAGATGCTCATCCCAACTGCCTTCAAAATTGATTGCACAAACTCGTAGCATGTCTTCAATCGTTTGAATAGTTCTTTCACTTTGCCCGTCGGTTTGCGGATGATAAGCGGTACTCATGTTTAATTTTGTTCCAAGGCATTCTTGAAATTGTCTCCAAAATCTTGAATTGAAACGACGATCTCGATCTGATACAATAGATATTGGAACTCCATGTCGCATCACAATTTCTTTGAGATACATGTGCACTAATTTATTGAGCGAAAATCTTTCATTAATTGGTAGAAAATGTGCCGACTTCGTAAGTCTGTCAATGATTACCCATATCGCATCATGATTTGCCCTAGTCCTCAGTAGTCCTACCACAAAATCCATCGCTAGATGTTCCCATTTCCATTCGGGAATGTCTAACGATTGCAATAATCCACTCGGACGTTGATGTTCCGCTTTAACTCGCTGGCATGTGTAGCATTTACTCACCCATTCTGCTATTTCCTTCTTCATATTCGGCCACCAAAAGTTTTCCTTCAAATCGCGATACATTTTTGTGCTTCCTGGATGAATGGAATACTTCAAATTGTGCGCATCCCGCATTATTTCTTCTTTTAATTCTGCCACGTTAGGGATCCAGATTCTCGATGTAAAGCGTAAAATTCCTTCATTATCTTTCTGAGTTGTGATCTCTTCTCCCGTTAAGTCGTCATCTTGACTCATCACTTCATCTTGACAACAGCGAATCTTTTCTAATAACTCCGGTTGGAAAGTCATAGCGTAGATAGTTCCTGCAGATTCATTGGGAATACGAATCTCGATTTCCAATTTGTCGAATTCCTTGGCCAATTCTTCGCATGAAGTTAACCGATTCAATCTTTCTTTTCTGCTTAGCGCATCGGCTACAACATTTGCTTTTCCTGGATGATAACTGATTGTAACATCGTAATCTTTAATCAATTCCAGCCATCGACGTTGTCGCATGTTCAGTTCTCTTTGCGTAAAGATATACTTCAGACTTTTATGATCCGTGTAGATTTCGCATTTTTCACCGTAGAGATAATATCTCCAAAGCTTCAATGCAAATACGATCGCTGCCAATTCCAGATCATGCGTAGGATATTTCTGCTCATGGGGTTTAAGTTGTCTCGAAGCATATGCAATGACATTACCGTGTTGCATCAATACACATCCTAGCCCGTGATACGAAGCGTCACTGTAAATGATGAAATTTCCTTGCTTGTCTGGCAGTACAAGTACTGGTGCGGTCACCAACCGATTCTTTAACTCTTGAAAACTTTCTTCACACTTATCATTCCATTCATACTTTTCACTTTTTCGGGTTAACTTGGTCAGCGGCGTTGTTATCTTTGCAAAATCTTTGACAAATCTTCGATAATAACCTGCCAATCCCAAGAAACTTCGAACTTCTGTCGGCGTCTTTGGTCTTTCCCAATTCAACACAGCTTCAATCTTTGCTGGATCAACTTGGATGCCTTCTCTACCGATGATATGCCCTAGAAATTGTACTTCCCTTAACCAGAATTCACATTTTGAGAATTTTGCGTATAATTGCTCTTTCCTCAGAATTTCCAAAACTATCCTCAAGTATTCTGCATGCTCTTCTTCTGTCTTGGAGTAAATCAAGATGTCATCAATGAATACAATCACGAACTTGTCCAAATATTTCTTGAATATCCTGTTCATCAAATCCATGAATGCAGCTGGCGCGTTTGTCAAACCGAATGCCATTACAAGAAACTCGTAATGCCCATATCTCGTACGAAACGCAGTCTTTGGAATATCTTCAGCTTTAATCTTTAATTGATGATAACCTGGGCGTAAATCTATCTTCGAAAACCATGCAGCTCCTTTTAGCTAGTCGAACAAATCGTCGATTCTCGGTAATTGATACTTTTTCTTGATAGTAAGCTTATTCAATTCCCTATAGTCGATGCACAATCGCATGCTGCCATCCTTCTTCTTCACAAATAACACTGGTGCACCCCATGGGAATATACTAGGTCATATAATGTCTCGGTCTAGAAGATCTTGCAGTTGCGTTGACAATTCTTTCATTTTGACTGGAGCCATTCGATACGGAGCTTTCGAAACTGGTTCTGTACCTGGTGCTAGATCAATCGTGAACTCGATTTCTCGATCTGGCGGTAACCCTGGAAGCTCGTCTGGAAAGACGTCCGGAAATTCACATACAACTGGAATGTCTTCTATTGTAGGACTTCCTTTTTCAGTATCTAACACGTAAGCTATGTATGCCTCACATCCTTGCCGAAGCAATCGTTTGGTCTGCACTACAGTGAGAAATTTATTCTGCTGCTTTTCGCCCTTGAATATTACCGTTGCATTTTTCGTAGTTCGCAATTCAACTTTCTTATTCGCGCAATCTATCTGAGCCTTATGACATGCTAACCAATCCATTCCCAAAATGATATCGAATTCTCCCAGCTTAAAAGGAATTAAATCTACAGAAAAATGATGTTCGGCTATTTCTACAACACACGCAGGACATACTCGATCTACCGAAACTTGGTCATCATTCGCTAATTTTATAATTAACGTCTCACCCAACCATTCAATTTCGCAATGTAACTTATCAAGAAATTCTTCAGAAATAAATGAACGGGTAGCTCCAGAATCAATTAATACTTTTGAATCTACGGAGTTCACCAAAAGCGTACCTGCAATCACACTTAGATTCTGTACTGCTTCTTTCATGGTCATGTTAAAAGTCCTTGCTCTGGGTTGATTTGGCGGCGGTGGCGGAGGTAATGCCAATACTTTCGGAATACTGGCTGCCATTGCTGGTCCTTTACAATTCCTAGCGATATGCCCTCTCCTTCCGCATTGATAGCATGTGATTTCTGCTATTTTTCCTGTCGGACATTCGTTAGAGTAGTGCCCTTTTTGCTTGCATTTGAAATATGTCACCTCTGCTTTAATACATACGCCGGTATGCTTGCGTCCACAAGTTTTGTCATACGGCACTGGAACCTTAATAATTCCCTGCTGGTTGGAGACTTGGAAACGATTACCTGCTTTTTGTGTACCCTATCCTATCCTTTTGAAATTCAGATTTGCCCGGGCTTGAAATCCCGGCTTTCTGTTGAAACGGTCTTGGAAACTTCCCTGTCCTCTTTCTCGTTGAGATCTTTCACTTTCCCCTTCGATGATCAAAGCTTTCTGGACTATAGCAGTATATGTTGCTAATTCAAAAACTGCAACTTGTCCGCGTATCCATGGTCGTAATCCCTCTTGAAATCTCTGCACTCGTTTCCCTTCAGTGTCTATCTGTTCCGGAACAAACCTAGCCAATTCATTGAATTTGGCTTCATACTCTGTTACAGAATACTTCCCTGCTTCAGCTCTAAAAACTTTATCTGCATCTGATTCCTTACATAGCGAGGAAAATGCTTTTCTAAAAATAACCCTTTAAACTTATCCCAAGCAATAACATCTTCACCTTCTAAAGCCTTTTTAGATTCCCACCAATAATTTGCCTCTCCTTTCAACAAGTAACTAGCAAAATCAGTCTTCTGGTCCTCACCTACCTTCACTAGTACAAAAGCTTTCTCTATTTCCTTTAACCAGGTGGTAGCTCTAATAGGATCAGTAGACCCATCAAATTCTGGAGGTTTAACTGACTGAAACTGCTTAAAAGTAACAACAGGTTGAGGCTCAGGACGGGGTGGTTGTTGTAACATTTGTTGTTGTATTTGCTGTTGCTGATGCTGCATCTGTTGCTGCATCATTACCATCTGTTGTTGCATCAGATGGAACATTTGGTTCATGGTTTCATTAGTCTGGCCTTCAGAATTGTTGTTAGAGGTCTCAGCCCTAGTCTTTCTTTTTGGTGCAATCTTCTTCTGATAATAAAACAGGTGATATTTATTTAACAGTTTAATAAATAATTGACAGTATGTAAGAAAAACAATTTATCCGGTATTAATAACATGATTTATATAAAGAAAACAGTTGCCGAATATAAAAATTAGAAATGTAAGCAGTTAAATAAAATAGTTATCCTTTTCTATTTTTTTTCAACAGGAATTATAGTTTAAAAGACTGTAAAACAGTAAAATGAAAGTAAATGCTGTAAAACTGGAAAGACTGAAATTTAAATAAAAGAAATTTAAAAAGTTCAGTTTATATATATATGACACCAGCCTCAGGTGTAAATGCTTGATACAAAAAGTCTCGCTCCGCTGGAAGTCATCGGGGCTACAAGTCATACTACTACTACAGGTCAAAACCTACTACAGGTTAAACTACTAATACACACATACACACTACTCACTAGGTCATACTACGCTGCCTCTATGTACATCTATACTCTGAAGTCACTGTCTCATCTGTCCCTGACTCAGAACCCTGGTGGCACATGACTCAACTCCTCCTGCAATGCTTCTAGCACTGCCTCGGTAAGTCCCAATGCTCTATGATATGCTGTCTCTGCACTAATATCCTGTTGTCTCAGATCCATAAGCTGCTGAGAATTAACTCGGTGAATCTGACGTAACCTCTCCCTCAGTATGTAATCTGATCGTAATGCTCGGACGGGACTATCTGCCTGTGTCTCAAACAATCCAAGGATCTCTCCGCACTGGGTCTGCCATCGAACCCTCTCCTCTCTCTCCTCCTGAAAACGCTGATAAGTAACTGTATGATGCTCACTAAGATCCGTGCTAGAACCTCGAGAAGGTAACGGCCCACCGACTACTATCTCATTCATAAACTCCTGCTGTGGAAACTGATATACTCCAGGAATAGGGGCATAAATAGCTAAAGGGGCAGGAAATAAGACTGACTGCTCCATAGGTGCATACACTGGTGGCTCTGCCTCTAGCTCTATCTGTGGAATATCTGGAATCTCAGGTTGCGGTACTGGAATCTGCGGCTCTAAATCATCCCACTGTGGAAGATCAATCATATCAGGAATATCAAACATCGGAAACTCCAAAGGAGGAAAGTCAGGCATCTCTGGCTCAACATAAGGGAAATAATCAACAAAGTTTGGTACCTCTAATGGAGGTGGTATCTCTGGTGCTGGTCCAAATGGTAATAGTGGAGGTGGTGGCAATGGAGGAAAAATCTGCACTGATGCTGGGGCTATTACTGCTGCTGCTACTGGGTCTGACTCAGTCCGCTCTGACGAAAAAGCCATCTAATAATATACCAAAGAAAAGAAAAGGTCACTAAACAATTCTAAGATTTATACTTTCCTATTATAATCTGACCTAAATCCTAACACTATTTTTCCTAATCAGACTATCCCTATCTTATGTGATCTCTATATCCTATCTTAATCCTAATGTTCTTGTTTTCAGGGACCAAACCTACAGCTCTGATGCCAAACTGTAACGCCCTCCAGACCCGGGGTATAAGTCTGGGGGTTACGAGCTAATCACCCAACCTGTACAAGCTTATTAATAAATAATAAAGAAATGAAATTAAACCCCTTAACAACTACCAGGACCTTTCTAGGTTAAAGTATGAAAACAAGAACCACTAACTACTTTTATTACAAACCAACATTTAAAATCTCACAAACTTTCTTTATTACAAACCATTATCTAACTCATTTTAAACTAAGTTCAGCTTTTATTCAAACACACATACTATCTATTAACACTCCACCTGCTCGGGCAACTCAAAGCTTTCTTCCTGGATAGGGATCAACACCTTGGGTATAAGAGGATCCCGAGGCTTAACCCGCTTCTTTACCACTCGTGTTCTGACGGGTTTCATATTCCTTCTTAACTGAAACAATAAGGTGAATAACAACAAAAAGGGGTGAGCCAAAATTGCTCAACAAGTCTACCAAATATACACAATGTTAAAGCAATATAACTGAATCCGTATCCCAGGTATATCTGCAAAGATATAACCTCATAAGAATCAAAAGAAGGCCATTGCTGGCGAATATAAACGAACTACACTGGACTCAAGTTCGCAGCTATACCCGGTTGATCAGCCAGGATACAGTGCAGATCTATATCTCACTATATAGATCCCGTCAGGCACCCAGGCACTACGGCCCATCTCAAGGATCCAGTTATGTCCCGGTCCTTAGGATTAAGTAACCTTAATCCCCAAAAGTAATGTTATCCAGTCCCTGGAATAGCAACCAGAACAATCGGTATACTTTGATATATTCTAATCACCAGAATATATTAATAATTGTAAGTAATAATTGGAATATGAATAATAAATTCAAATGAAAAGAATAATTCAAGAATCGAACTGAGATATAAATAAAGAAGTTAAAGTAATGCAAATGTAATAAGAATCTGAAGAGAATATCACTATTCTGGAAAATAGAATAGAGGAGAAACTTGCCTTCTGTGCGACTTACTGCAATTAAATCACTTCCGTCTATCCCCTACTTGACCTGCCTTGCTGGCTTAGTTTCTGTTAGCAAAATAGAGTGGTTAAGTCATTTTGTACTTCTGTCGTACCTTAAATCGACTTCATTTTGTTCTTACTATTTACCCATACGTTTATAACCAACTCGAATATTACATATAAACAAGTAAGACTCGATTAACCACATAATACACATAAGTACATAAGCACATAATCGTTTTTATAGTTAAAATAATTTTTAGAATCGAAATCGATTCGCTGATTGCTCCGTTGATCACCTTCTGCTTCATTTCCCATTTTTCCGGAATTTTTCGAACTCGTCTCGGCACGCATTTCGACTGATAATCAAGCAATCTATAAAATCAACTAATTTCGAGAAGAAATTAGGTCTTCATATTATTTTTAGTGAAAAGAATTCATTTTTCTGAGTCAACAGGCTTTCGTTTCGCTCAATTCGGACTAACGGTTGAATTATTATCAATTAAACACTGATAATTCAATTTATTATTCAATATAAACAATTATTACTAATTTTTAAATCCCAAAATAATTTTTGAATAATTATTTAAGAAAAATCAAAGTCAAAAATAAATTTGTTTTATAATTTTTGGAGTTAAAATGAAGAAGTTATGATTTATCGAAAATTATGTGACTAATTATCGAAATAATTAATAACTTTTTAAATATTTAATAAATAAATAACTAATAAATAATTAATAGATAATTATTTACTAATTTAAAAGAATTAATCCCTAATTATTAGGATTAATCACAATTTATTGCAAATATTTACAACTCATCGATTAAACACTCGTATAAATACAAGCTACGCACTATTCTCGAATACTACCGAATTAATATATTATTATCAGAATTTAAATGATTCATTAATCAATTAATTATCGGTATTTAATTATAAGATACGAACAATTACTGCAATATTATTCGAATAACTAACACTCGAATAATAATTCTCATTATCGAATCACTATTCGAAATATTAACTAATTATCGAATCATTAATCGTAATATTTAATCATTTTTAATCCTTATCTATTAATTAATTACCTAATTATTAATTAATTACCTAATTATTACTTAATTAGATAACTAATAAATAATTAGATAAATAATTAATTAAATAATTAAATCCGAATTTATAATTTAATAAAATAATTTAGAAATTAGTAATATTATTTTTCAGAATTTAGATCTAATATTTATTGGATTTTTAGAATTATTAAAAACTGATTTTTAATATACTAAAGATATAAATAAATAATTAATTAATCAAAAACATAACAACAAAATTAGGGTTTGGGTTTTTAGGATCGAACCCGGGTCGAAACCGGGTTGGAAACCGGGTCGTCCCCAACCCAATCAGGTCGGGAAGAACGGCCGGCCGTTGCCCAGATTCCGGCCCGGCGGAAACTTCCGGCGAATCCAACAGTAGATCAAAACGTGTGCTTTAACTATTGTTTGTTCCATGCTTTTGTTCAACAGCAACACAACGACGCTCCTCTGGATTCCCTCTTCGTTTTCGTCAAACACGACGCCGGAACCGCGAAGAACAGCGGCGGCGTCGTCAGTTTTTCCGGCGATGCTAAAACCAACACCAAACTCAGCAAACCCGATACCAATCGACTCACAAAACGATGATCTAAACACTCATAACCATCAAAACATCTAACAATCAACGATGTGTAAAACCCGAATTCAAGAAATTAAACCCGAAAAACGAAATTAAAATCCAGAAATCAAACACTAAAATTAATTGCATAATCAGAAACTACGATTCTTGGGCTTTAAAACGAATACTCACATGACTGATTTGGATTCCGGAATCACCTTTAAATTCAGCTTTGATTCTCTGTCTGTTCTTCACCAACACAAACCCTAATTCCCTTTTCTGAATTTTCTGATTTATTTTGCTGATTTTTAATTAAAATTAATAATTAATTACTGAAAAATCAGCAATTTATACTATGTAAAATAATACCCCTAAATAAAATTAAGGGACTAATTACACTCCTAATAAAAATATTTGGCCCCAATTTTTATAATTTTTGGGTATTAATATTGAATTTTTAAATATCCAATAAATACAAAATTAATGCTAAAAATTCCCAAAAATTATGAATATTACAAAAATGCAAAGAAAAATGATATATGATAATTTCATGATCATATAAAAATAAAAATGTGATTTTTATGGGGTTTTTGGTACCCGAAGGGGCCCAGAAAAGCCGTTTTTTACGAAAAAGGTCAATTTGTAAAACGTCTAGGGGTTCAGAATAGCGATATGGTATAGGGCATTTTTGGCAAAATAGGGCCAATGATTTTGTTTGAAATACGGGCTTTTAAAACATGATTTTGAGCTGTATGGGTTTTGATATAAGATATCTAACTTACAATAAAACACTCAATAAATGTCCAAAACACATTTGGATCAAAACAGATAACACGTAACACATAGCAGTTAAGGTTTAATGACTCAACACATTTAATCACATATAAATGACATATTAATACACATATTTTATTATAAATATGATATCATACAACGTAAATTTCCCGGTCGTTACAATTTTGGTGTAGTTATTTTAGTTGGTGGATGGAGTTGAGACTTGGTGGATGGAGTTGGGAGTTCTTTGAATGGTCATGTAGTTGTGGTATGTTTGGGACTTATATTATGGGATTCTTCTGAAAACAGGAATGGCATTTCAAAAATTTATATATTAACTGTTATATTAGCCTAAATTACTGTGGCGCCCCAAAACCCGGGGTCAGGAGTTTCGGAGGCCACGTCATCTAAACTCACATAACTCACACTACAGTATATAAATACTCATGCTTCACGACCCCACACTTATCACACACACACACACACTTACATGTTATTGTCTTGGAAATAAACCATCATAACTAGAGTAATTTTCAACCATCAAGTGATATTTATTACAACCCAAAAGTAATTAATCTTACCGGGGAGTGACCTTTAGGTAAGGCTAGTCCGCCGGCCAAATATACGTTTCTTGTTTCTTACCTTACATAAGTCATACTTATAAATAAGCCGAACTATAAACAACTGAAAACTAATCCAGCTTATTCTGACTACCTGTGGTACAACACCAAATAATCTACGGAACAGCTGGCCATTTCCTACCCGTTTCCTGGCTGTGGTTCTCATGACAGGCATCTTGATTCACTGTTGTGTTGTGTCAATTTAAGAAAACAAGTGTAAGCTATAATGCCCAGCATAATAATGTACAGTATGAAAACAATTGTATGATACATCATATATGATAATTATGTTTTATTCGAAAATAGTTTTCCTTTGTGATACACACCTTCTTATGAAAATAATTCTTTAAGGGATTTTAATATCCTGCGAATACCTTAATAGTAATCCCAGCCCCTAGGCTTGGGTGACAGTATTGCATCTCAATTCCAATTGGAAGAATTAGGACACTCGTTGGAGCCACCGTATACGATGATCAGTCGTAATACGATAATAGTAACCTTTTCTACTAGTAGAAGGACGACACCTTCGTATCCCGGTTATCACCCTTGCCGCATTCGGGCTACGTGTCCCATTTTCGGGTATACACATACTTCACAAGTTCCTGAGTACACAGAGTACCTTCGCCTGCGGTACCTTTGGTAGTCCATCTAGCACACATAGTACCAGAGTCTACCCCTCCCTTGTCCTTTAAAAGAATTCTATGAATCTCGAGAACTCGAACCACATCGAAGTTCCCCAAGCGTTTTGCTTGTTGATAGAAACAGCTTATCTCTCTAAGATATAAGTGTATATATATGTATATACGTACTTCCGAGAATTTCGGAGGAAGTACTAAGGATGTGAGTTGACTGTTGTCAACAGATAATTAATAAGGGGGAAAATTTTCTCCTTGAAACTATATTCAAAATATTAAATAAGTCGGGATAATATTCACCTACGATCTGAAATTATTCGAATGATTTTCCAAAATCAGAAAGTATGTTTTAAATCAGGATCTATGATTTTTAAATCAATAATAAACCCTTTAATAAATTATTAAATGATAATCAATAAATAATTAAACCTTGAATGAGTTTACTCTTTAAAAGAATATTTAAAATAATATTCCTCAACTAGTTTGTGTCTCCATAATTAATAATCTATAGTGATTAATCGGGTTTGAAATATATAATCGTTGGAGTATACTACTCCCATAATAAAGGAATAAGTATATAGTATTTATTATTCGAACAATAAAATATAGTTGAGGGAATATGATCGTTGGGAAATCGTTTTAATAAAAGTTCGAGGTGTTTTAATTTTTCGTAAGTGGACGATGAGTCCCTTTAAAACATACTACTATGGACTTATAACCATCCTATAATATCGCCGGAATGATTCCCGGGTTTTACCTTAAATCCCAACCGACTCTCGGTTTATATAATACGTCACGCTTAAAGCAAAATAACTTCAGGATATTTACTTTATCGTACAACATCGCTACATTATGCGAAATTTCAACAACTACTTATCATGGAAAGTATGGTATTAATGCAATGATAGTAAAACAATCCTTTCACAACACAACAGTAAAACTGGAGTTGGGTTCGTAAACTTGTCTGGGTATCTCGAGGTGGAGGATACTCTAGGTTCCGCTCTGAAATCTATAACCATAACACAATTCATTTCATTAGGTCCCGTTCTAATTTACGGCGACTCGCACTCATGTGCTACTAATTATACACCCTCTCGACTTATACTACCCTTATTATTCCTTTAAGTCATTATTCACATTATGGTCGCTTCATTTTTCTAAGTATCTTAGGTTCATCCTCATTATCGTTGTCGGCTCCGCTTATGGAGTCTTACGATTTCTACTCGCGCGGTCTCGGCTCCGATATCTTTATAAAATTGAGAAATCATTATTTTTACTTGAAATTTTTATGGAAGTTAGGAAACTCAATCTGTTACTCTCTGTAAATATGTCATGATTTATGAACAGTTTTAAGTCTATCCTTTAGATTTTCAAAGTTCGTGATTTGTAGCAGTTTTCGTCGCGTAAATCACTTTTAGTAAAATGGCCATAACTTTTGATCCGTAAATCAGAATCAAGCGATTCAAGCGCCTAAACGATCCTTATAACATTTTCTATACTAAAAAAGGTTTATTTTTCAAGAAACTACAGTTTAAAATTTCGGGACTTTCTGCAGAAACTTAAAGTTACGATTTGTTGGTTTTCATGAAGTTACGTTTACGATCAGGGTTTCGTTTATGCCCTAACTCTTAACACAACCACCAACAATCATCATTCCATCATCAACACAAAAAATCCTCTCAAGAACATAATGTTCTTGAGGCAACAACAACCAACCTTAAATCTACTTAACTTAATCACCAAGATTTCATCAATACCACTCATGAAGCTAGGTTTACTAGCACATACTAAATGGATCTTAAAATGAATCATAAATAAAGTTGTGCCAAATATTTTTACCTTTCTTGAAATCTTGAAATGTGTTCTTGAGGATGGTGGAGGCTTGGAAGTGCTTGGTGTGATTTTTGGAACCTAAAACCACCATTGAAATCAAGAAACCAAAGAGAGGTTACTATTCATACTATTCACTAGTGAGTTTCTTGATTTTATTTCACCAATCAAACCTTGATAAAAAGAGATGAAAAAAATTTTCTTACCTTAGTTTAATTGCTAGGAGGCTTGAGAATTAATGGGAGAATTTTACAAGAGCTAGAACTTTGAGTTTTGAATTTGAATTCCCCTTTTTTTCTTCAAATTTCCGAATGGAAGCAATTGTGATGGGGGGTATTTATACTCCTCTTGGTTGCTTAGATTGGTTGATTTGCTAGGTTGCTTCTAGTAAGATGGGGTGATATCTTGCAATTGATTTTATTCTTCCTAGTATAATATTCTAGGTTGATTATTGGTTGCAAATCTTAGGGACAAATCTTTGTAGCTTGCTAGGTTACAAGCTAAACTACATGGTTAGCTTCCTTAGCACACTATTTTGCTAGCTAGCTTGATCATCCTATGGTTAGCTCACTATTTGATGAAGTAACCATGGTTACTTCCTTACCATGGTTTAGTTAGTGCATTACATTTATTTAATCGTTTACGCGTTCGCTCGGTTGCCTAAACATTTTCGTAATACTTACTCGTAATTGGTTCGCGAAGTAATTCCTTTCGTATTCATTCCTTATATTTTTAATTATCCTACTTGAATATAAATCCGTAGGGTTTTAATCTCATAATTATATTGTGATTCCCGTAATCCTCGATGAGTCGTAAATACGATCGTTTTTCAAAGTTAGTTTTCTTCGAAAACTAATAGCATTTACATACACTCATTTGGTACGTACAATCGTAAAATCAACTCGAAAACTCATTTTCTCATGCACTACATAGTGTGGGCTCAAAAGTTTTTCCCTTCCGTCAGGGTTACTATTCATTTAAACGTTTTACAAGGTCTCAAAAATTCGAGTTATTACATTTACTCTTACAGTATCTTACATTTACTGTTACATAATTGTGAAATGTGTGTTACAGTATTGTGGAATTTGTGTTACAATAGATAAACATAGTGTTACAATAGGTTATGTGGGCCCAAAAGGTGGGCCCCATAAGTGGGTCCAACAGGTGGGCCCCATAAGTGGGCCCCATAGGTTGGTCCCATGTGGGCCCACCCTGTGGGGCCCACATTTAAAAAAAATCAATCAAGCTATTATAACACTAATCAGGTGTTATATTTGGACATTATATTGTTACAATAGGGCCCTATTATAATACTTTTACTGGTGTTACAATAGATAAAAAAATTTATTACAATCGAGGGTATATTGTAATGCTCGCAGATGTAACGCCCCCTAGTGTTACAATAGACCAATTGTAACACTTTTTTGGCCTATTGTAACACCAGGAGTGGCATTACAATAGGCCACTTATGGCGTAGTGCCGCTTCAGTATCTTTGTAAATTTGCAAGTTTGAAATTACATTTGGGCGATTGTATATTTCTTACCTCCATGGGCGGAACAAGGGGCAAACCTTAGCTCAAACCCCGGCTAAACTAAAAAATTTAGTATGAAATTTATTATAAAGTCACGGTTTTTAATTAAAAATTTATAGAAATTTTACTTAAAGCCTCGACTAGCCTAGAAAACTTAGTAATAAATTATTTTAGATCTGGATATTTTATGATCCTAGTTTCGTCATTGTTTACCTCTATTTATATTGAAATGATTGGCGAACTTTTTACAATTTTGGGATGACGTTTGGAAACTGTTGGATCTCCCGCTCTCCCCTAGTATTACTAGCTCAGCAGGTCCTCCATGCTTGACTTAAACTTGCTTACTAAAAAACACAATAAGAATGTAAATATTGAAATTTTTAGTAGGTGAAGTAATTAGTATACAGTTTTATAATTAAGTTTCATCTGATATTGTTATTCCTCTCATAGCTTTAAAAGTCATTTGGTGAGATGTGTTGTGCATTGATTCCATTGTATTTATTAAACATGAGTTTACTAAGTCGATCCATAAACTTGTACCTTAAATTGCTTACCCCAAATTATTAGTACTAGTTCTTAGGGACATAAAACACATGTAATCAAGAATGACCAAATTAAAAGGTAAAGAGTGTTATATGTTCGCCCCTTAGCTTATCTTTTGCTCTTGTTGCATGTCTTTTTAGCTATATATCTAAGTCGAGAATCTGTCAAAAACTATTTTGTTTCCATTTTCTGTCGAAAGATTTTGCTATTGGCTAGGAACTGAGAGTTGAACTGATATACAAATACACAGATGCTAAATCTTTAATCAAGTGCTTTCTAAAGCTTGTAGAACTTGTTGGTGATTAATCTAAAATTGATATTCTATTTCCTTGTTTAGCGTTATTTGATTCTGGCAACAGTGCACTCATCGTGGGCATTTGAATAAACTTAGAAAGTGGTTACCATGATTTAAGGTGGTGATCATGCAGTTCCTTTCTTTTAGGTCTATCTCCTAGTTTTAGGTCCATCTTGTTTTATTCCATTTTACTATAAGTATTGTATCGCGTGATCAATAAAATTAAGTTGTTCAACGCTTATTTTCTTTGTCTTGTTTTACATAGTTTGTGAGCATATATCGATTCTGTCAACAATCTGGTATCAGAGCCTTGGCCATCCATTTTATGGCAAAGTATATGCCTAAGTCACAATCGATGGATTTAGGGAAAATCAGAGAGAGCAATCAGTTTGAGTTACCCCATGTTGTCACGAGTGAACTACACAACATGGGCCATGAAGATGAATGTGTATATGCAGGCACATAGAGTCTGGGATGTTGTGTCGCCGAAGGATCCAAAAACGATAGTGGTCGATGATAAGGTTGATAAGATGGCTTTGGCAGCCATTTACCAGGGTATACCGGAGGATGTGCTTCTTTCCCTTGCTGACAAGGAAAGTGCTAGGGAAGCCCGGAATGCGATAAAAATGATATGCCAGGGAGCCGAGCGCGTCAAAATGGCAAAAATCCAAACACTCAAGTCTGATTTCAAATCTATGGCCATGAAGGATACATAATCGGTTGATGATTTTAGTATGAAACTAACTGGATTAGTCACAAACATACGGGCACTGGGAGAGGAAGTGACAGAGAGTTATGTGGTGAAAAAAACTTTTGCGTGCAGCACCAACAAAGTTCTTGCAAATTGTATCTACCATAGAACAATTTGGTGATCTAAATTCTATGACCCTGGAAGAAATTATAGGGTCTCTAAAGGCCCATGAAGAACGCTTAAAGGGGCATGGTTCTCAAAGTTGAGCAAATGTTTGGTGAGTCTGAGATACACCAGGTGTGCCTATGAACAAGCTGTCTATACAGAACATACAGGAAGTGAAATTCTGGTGATAGGAGTTTATGTTGATGACCTACTAGTGACAGGGACTAATGTTGATTCGATCAGGAAATTTATTAATCAATGAAGAGCATGTGAAACCAAACTTGAACCAAAACAATTAGGTGGAGTCAAACTTGTGGTATCTTGATAATAGAGCTAGTAGTCACATGACCGGGGAACATGCAAAATTTGCTAGCTTGGATCGAAGAGTGAGTGGCCAAGTCAAGTTTGGAGATAGGTCCATTGTTCAAATAAAAGGTAAAGGCACAATAAATCTGAGATGCAAAAATGGAGAAGTCAGGACATTAGAGGAGGTATACTATGTTCGCTCCCTGCGTAGTAATATTATTAGTCTTGGACAACTAGCTGAAGAGGGATACAATGTAATGATCAAAGGAGAATACTTGTGGGTTCGTGATAAACAGAACAACTTATTGATGAATGTAAAACGCTCCATCAATAGGTTGTATAAGATTGTAATACATAGTTGTGAGTTAAGCTGTCCAATGGCACGAAGTAAAAATATGAACTGGTTGTGGCACTCCCGGCTAGGCCACGTCAATTTTAAAGCCTTGAAGATGATGTCCACAATCAACATGGTGCGAGGAATACTTGTTATTAGCCAACCAGATGAAGTATGTAGGGTGTTTAATGGGAAAGCAGACTAGGAAATCATTCCCATCTCAATCAAAATTCTCTGCTACAGCACCACTTGAATTGATGCACGGTGATTTCTGCGATCCTATTACACCGTGTACTTCTGGAGGTAATAAGTATATTTTTGTATTAATTGATGATTTTAGCATAATTATGTGGACTTATCTCCTAAAGAACAAAAGTAATACACTTGATGCTTTTAAAAAATTCAGTGTGCTGGTAGAAAATAACCCAAAGAGAAAGATAAGAACTTTTAGGTCTCACAACGGAGGAGAATTCACTTCGAAAGAATTCTCGAGGTATTGTGAGGAATCCGGAATTGATCGTCACTTCTCTGCACCCTATTGCCCGCAACAAAATGGCATAGTTGAACGCCGTAATAGAACCTTGATTGAAATGACCCGAAGCTTGTTAAAGGAGATGAATATGCCAAATTATTTATGGGGAGAGGCAGTACACCATGCCACCTACTTGTTGAACAGGCTCCCTACTCGTGTTGTTGATGGTATAACCCCATATGAAGCTTGGTCAGAAGAGAAACCTTGCGTGGACCACATCTGTATCTTTGGTTGCATAGCGCATATGAAGAACCAAATGTGAACCTAAAAAAACTTGACAATAGAAGCAGAACTGTTGTGCACTGATAAGTGGCATTTTATACCACTTAAAACGTCTTATAATGGCTTGAATTGATGTCTTGAAATCAAGTATTTTGTGTACTTGATGCATTTTTCTAGTTTTTGTGCATTTCAGGGTATAACTTGCGTTTTTGGGGAGATTTCATTAGGAATAAGCCTAGGGAAGTGCTTGGCATTGAATGTGGGAAGTTAGGAGCAGAACGCAGCAGAAAACGGGAGCAAAATTAATATTTTCCAGTAGGGAGCTGGGCGCCCACTCAGCCTAGCTGGGCGGTCGCTCAGGAAGCTGGGCGCCCGCTCAGGATTGCTGGGCGGCCGCTCAGGAGCGTAAATTAAAATACTGATTTTTAGAGTTCTTATTCTGTTGGACTTCTGACTTCTGAGATGGCTGGGTCTTGTGGGGCTTCTATATAAGTAGTTTTCAGAGACGTTTCACAGAAGAAGCGTGGTATCAATCAAGGAGCAAGGAGAGAAGGAAGAAGACCGTTTTAGCACATCGCAACGAAGAAGAGGAAGCATACATTTTCTTGTGATTCTTTTATTAGTTGTATTAGTGGATGCTAGTTTTCTTTACTTTGAACCTTATTACTCTTGTGACGTACTCTGGTTTTAATAATTATTTTTATTAGTTTATATTGTGTGTTATTATCATGTTTTCATATGAACCCATGGTGAAGATGAGTTCTATCATGGGCTAATCGTGATCATGGGGTCGTAACGGATTTACTATGGAATTTTTTAGTTAGTTGTTTAATACCTT
This sequence comes from Apium graveolens, assembly GCF_009905375.1. Taxonomy (NCBI): domain Eukaryota; kingdom Viridiplantae; phylum Streptophyta; class Magnoliopsida; order Apiales; family Apiaceae; genus Apium; species Apium graveolens. Next base: position 169,990,764 of record NC_133649.1, read on the forward strand.
AGTGTGTGATGATTGTATGATATCTAGCATAGGTTGTGCTTATTCGTCTTATGTGCGTCGCGAACATATAAGATAGGCTGTTAATCTCTTGTGAAGCGACGGTGGATCTTGAGGTTTAGAACTTGTCATGCTAGCATAGGTTCATGTATGTGTATGCAAGATTAGTGGGTAACTCTAACCATTTTACTTGCCCTGTGTAATCAAAAGGAATAACTTGTGTGTAATAACTCAAATTTTTAAGACCTTGTAAAACGTTTAAATGAATAGTAACCCTGACGGAGGGGAAAAACTTTTAAGCCCACACTATGTAGTACATGAGAAAATGAGTTTCGGATTTGATATTACGATTATACGTACCAAATGAGTGTATGTAAACACTATTAGTTTTCGAAGAAAACGAACTTTGAAAAACGACCGTATTTACGACTTATCGAGGATTACGGGAATCACAATATAATTACGAGATTAGAACCCTACAGATTTATATTTAAGTAGGATAATTAAAAATATAAGGAATGAATACGAAATGAATTACTTCGCGAACCAATTACGAGTAAGTATTACGAAAACGTTTAAGCAACCGAGCGAACGTGTAAACGATTAAATAAACGTAACACACTAACTAAAACATGGTAAGTAAGTAACCATGGTTACTTCATCAAATAGTGAGCTAACCATAGGATGATCAAGCTAGCTAGCAAAATAGTGTGCTAAGGAAGCTAACCATGTAGTTTAGCTTGTAACCTAGCAAGCTATCAAGATTTGTCCCTAAGATTTGCAACCAAGAATCAACCTAGAATGTTATACTAGGAAGAATAAAATCAATTTCAAGATATCACCCCATCTTCCTAGAAGCAACCTAGCAAATGAACCAAGCTAGGCAACCAAGAGTAGTATAAATACCCCCTTGATGCTTCCATTCGGCCCTAAAGGAAAAGAAGGGGAATTCAAATTCAAAACTCAAAGTTCTAGCTCTTGTTAAATTATCCCATTAATTCTCAAGCCTCCTAGCAATTAAACTAAGGTAAGAAAATTCTTTCATCTCTTTTTATCAAGGTTTGATGGGTGAAATAAATTCAAGAAACTCACTAGTGAATAGTATGAATAGTGACCTCTCTTTGGTTTCTTGATTTCAATAGTGGTTTTAGGTTCCAAAAATCATACCAAGCACTTCCAAGCCTCCACCATTCTTAATAACACATCTCAAGATTTCAATAAAGGTAAAAATCTTTGGCCCAACTTTATTTAAGATTCATTTTAAGATCCATTTAGTATGTGGTGCTAAACCTAGCTTCATGAGTGGTATTGATTAAATCTTGGTGATTAAGTTAAGTAGATTTAAGGTTGGTTGTTGTTGCCTCAAGAACATGATGTTCTTGAGAGGAGTTTGTGTGTTGATGATGGAATGATGATTGTTGGTGGTTGTCTTAAGAGTTAGGGCGTAAACGAAACCCCGATCGTAAACGTAACTTCATTAAAACCAACAAATCGTATCTTTAAGTTTCTGCAGAAAGTCCCGAAGTTGTAAACTTTAGTTTCTTGAAAAATAATCCTTGTTTAGGATAGAAAATGTTATAAGGATCATTTAGGAGCTTGAACCGCTTGATTCCGATTTACGGATCAAAAGTTATGGCCGTTTTACTAAAAGTGATTTATGCGACAAAAACTGCTACAAATCACGAACTTTGAAATTATAAAGGATACACTTAAAAGTGTTCATAAATCATGAAATGTTTACAGAGAGTAAAATATTGTGTTTCCTAACTGCCATAAAAATTTCAAGTAAAAATAATGATTTCTCAATTTTATAAAAATATCGGAGCCGAGACCGCGCGAGTAGAAACCGTAAGAATCCATAAGCGGAGCCGACAACGATAATGAGGATGAACCTAAGATACTTAGAAAAATGAAGCGACCATAATGTGAATAATGACTTAAAGGAATAATAAGGATAGTATAAGTCGAGATGGTGCATAATTAGTAGCACATGAGTGCGAGTCACCGTAAATTAGAACGGGACCTAACGAAATGAATTGTGTTATGGTTATAGATTTCAGAACGGAACCTAGAGCATCCTCCACCTCGAGATACCCAGACAAGTTTACGAACCCAACTCCATTTTTACTGTTGTGTTGTGAAAGGATTGTTTTACTATCATTGCATAAATACGATGCTTGCCATGATAAGTAGTTGTTGAAATTTCGCATAATGTAGCGATGTTATACGATAAAGTATATATTGTGAAGTTATTTCGCTTTAAGCGTGACGTATTATATAAGACCGAGAGTCGGTCGAGATTTAAGATAAAACCCGGGAATCATTCCGGCGATATTATAGGACGGTTATAAGTCCATAGTAGTACGTTTTAAAGGGACTCATCGTCCACTTATGAAACATTAAAACACCTCAAACTTTTATTAAAACGATTTCCTAACGATCATATTCCCTCAACTATATTTTATTGTTCGAATAATAAATACTATATACTTATTTCTTTATTATGGGAGTAGTATACTCCAACGATTATTTATTTTAAACCCAATTAATCATTATAGATTATTAATTATGGAGACACAAACTAGTTGAGGAATATTATTTTAAATATTCTTTTAAAGAGTAAACTCATTCGAGGTTTAATTATTTATCGATTATCATTTAATTATTTATTAAAGGGTTTATTATTGATTTAAAAATCATAGATCCTGATTTGAAACATACATGCTGATTTCGGAAAATCATTCGAATAATTTCAGATCGTCGGTGAATATTATCCCGACTTATTTAATATTTTGAATATAGTTTCAAGGAGAAACTTTTCCCCCTTATTAATTATCTGTTGACTATGTGTGCTAGATGGACTACCAAAGGTACCGCATGCGAAGGTACTCTGTGTACTCAGGAACTTGTGAAGTATGTGTATACCCGAAAATGGGACACGTAGCCCGTATGCGGCAAGGGTGATAACCGGGATATGAAGGTGTCGTCCTTCTACTAGTAGAAAAGGTTACTATTATCGTATTACGACTGATCATCGTATACGGTGGCTCCAACGAGTGTTCTAATTCTTCCAATTGGAATTGAGATGCAATAACGTAACCCAAGCCTAGAGGCTGGGATTACTATTAAGGTATTTGCAGGATATTAAAATCCCTTAAAAAATTGTTTTCATAAGGTGTGTATCACCAAGGAAAACTATTTTCGAATAAAACATAATTATAATATATGATGTTATCATACAATCATTTTCATACTGTACATTATTATGCTGGGCATTATAGCTCACACTTGTTTTCTTAAATTGACACAACACAACAGTGAATCAAGATGCCTGCCATGAGAACCACAGCCAGGAAACGGGTAGGAAATGGCCAGCTGTTCCGTAGATTGTTTGGTGTTGTACCAGAAGGGGTCAGAATAAGCTGTATTAGTTTTTAGATGTTTATAGTTCGGCTTATTTATAAGTATGACTTATGTAAGGTAAGAAACAAGACATGTAATTTGGCCGGCGGACTAGCCTTACGTAAAGGTCACTCCCCGGTAAGATTAATTACTTTTGGGTTGTAATAAATATAACTTGATGGTTGACAATTACTCTAGTTATGATGGTTCGTTTCCAAGACAATAACCTGTAAGTGTGTGTGTGTGTGTGTGATAAGTGTGGGGTCGTGAAGCGTGAGTATTTATATACTGTAGTGTGAGTTTAGATGGCGTGGCCTCCGAGACTCCTAACCCCAGGTTTTGGGATGCCACAGAAATGGTATCATAGCATTAGGTTATCAAATCTTGGAAACGATAGGACATAAAATACGTAGACATAAGAATAATAAAATAATCAATTAGAGCTCAAGTCGAGTTCATCGTCGGGCTACACGGGTAGTCTTGACCGTTTTACCCTTAAGGGAATTCCGACTCTAAGTTAGTAACACATTGCCTATTGTGTCAGGTACGAGTGGAGCCTAGGAGGGAGATTGATCCTGTTGATGATGTCATGATTCCTGAGCATGACCTTATTCCTGAGCCAGAGAGCCCACCCATTGATGATTCAGATGATGACCCTACTGAGGATGTCCTAGAGGAGGAGACTGAGATTCCTGTCCCCATAGCTAATGGCGTAGTCTGGAGAGATTTAGAGATGTACCATCACCCGCCTATTCGCTCTCCTACACCACCCCCAGGGATCGAGAGCCCAATGCCCTATACCGATGATGATGATGAGGAGGCGATACGTGCACAGTTCCATGAGGTTCATGACATATCCTCTAGCGACCCAGATTCACCTCTACCACCACCGGTGACCATGCATGTAGCCGTAAACGACTGGATAGTGGGTCAGCTTAACACTGAGATCACTACGGCATCTGCTCGCATTGTGGAGTTACGCTAGATACTGACAGCTGAGAGAGCCACTCGACTAGGATACCTAGGAGATTTCAGAGCTGCTTCCCCAGCCATAGCCCGCATAGAGATCGTTGGGATCGAGCTCCGTACCAGGGTTCAGACGAGGATGACAGCAGTGGGAGGATACATCCCGGTAGTTGATGCAGAGCTGATGATTGCAGGAGCGATGAGGAGGTTGTGTGACCTCACTCGCAATGATAGTGACTGAGAGGCTAGTGACTAGATATGGACCTTGAAGAAGGCTGAGTGACTTGTCATCAATTTTGATAGGATAGCTAGTAGTAGATAGCATTCCTAGCCCTTCAGGATACACGGCTTATGGATTTTCATTTCAGTATTCAGAACTAGTAGTGATAGATTGTAATCAGGCATGTATGAACTCAGCTAGTTGTTTCATCCTCAAGATATAAGTGGGAGATCTTATTAATATATATCTAAGCAGTTATTAAGAAATGATGTCTATAGTATTGCACTTTATAAAAACCTGCTAGATAATAAATGACATGCTTACATATGAATAAAATAATCCAACTGTTATAATTACAACTATGTTGACCAATTTTCAATATCAGAACAATGCCACCCCGTAGAAGAGGAACCAGGGCACAGCCCGCAGAATCTGTTAATCAACAACGGAGTGAACCTGACCCTGTAGTAAATGAGGAAAGTGAAGAAGACTTAGACTATAATAAATATGATGAGGAAGAATATGTAGAAGAAGAGGCCGAGGATACCCATCAGGGAGGAAACCCCATGAATGAATTTATGGAACTGTTAAGAGCAAATCTGAACTAACAGCCTATTCCACCACAACCACATGCTGCCCAACAGACTGCAGCTACTGCCTTTAGAGCCTTCAAATCTCTCAAACCCCCAGAGTTTCTAGGATCTGCCGACCCCGTTGAAGCACGGGCCTGGCTCAAAGAGATAGAAAAGTCCTTCGAGATACTAGGTGTTGAGGAACGACATAAGACCATTTTCGCTTCTTACATGCTAAAAGGAGAAGCTAACTACTAGAGGGAGTCCAAACGAAACCTAGAGACTGATGCTGTGATTCTATGGGATAGATTTACCCGACTGTTCTTAGACAAGTATTTCCCTAGGTTTATGGAGACCCAGATGGAGATTAAGTTTCTGGAGTTGAAACAGGATAAGATGACTGTAGTAGAATATGAGGCCAAATTTACTGAGTTGTCGAGATTTGTGCCTGAGTTTGTGAATACCAAAGAAAACAAAGCGTGAAAGTTTCATCTTGGTCTGAAACAGTGGATACAGAATCGAGTGGCAGTGTTAGAGCTGACAGACTATGCCACCTTAGTACAGAAAGCCTCGATTGTTGAAGCTGGCAGTGAGCAGAGTGTGAAGGAAAAGGAAAATAGGAAGAGGAAGATAGGAAGTCAAGGAATAGGAACTGGGGACAGGAGCCTTCCGAGCAGGTTCATCAGGGGAGCGGTGTCCCAACCTGCACGAGGCCCTGGATTCAGAAAGGCCCCGAATGAGAGTGTTGGCCAGGGCGGCGGACAATCTAGGACCATATTTCATAGCCAACCCCATGCCCTAATACCAGAGTGTCAAACCTGTAAGAAGAGACACCTTGGAGTGTGTACCCAGACAAGAGCCACTCTGAGATGTTACCGGTGTGACCAAATCGAACACCTTGCCAACAACTGCACCCGACCCAATATAACGTGTTTCCAATGTGGGAAGGTAGGGCACATGAGAAAGAATTGTCCAATGTTGAAGCCCCCAGCCTCAGGGATGAGCAAAGCTGCCTCCAACCAACCCCCAGCTGCTAGGACCTTCAACATGACTGTTCAGGATGTTGTCCGAAACACCGACGTGATAGTAGGTATCCTTTTGTTAAATTCCGAACATGCAAATGTCCTATTTGATTCTGGAGCAACCAAGTCTTTTATATCTCAAGATTTTGCTAAAAAGTTAAAACTTAATGCCATATCCTTACGTGAGATATTACGAGTGGAAATAGCAAACAAAGAAATAATTCCTGTAAACCAAGTACACCCTAAGTGCAAGTTGAAATTGAAAAGGAAGATCTTCGAGGTTGACCTAATCCCATTCGCGTTAGGGGAATTTGATGTAATCTTATGAATGAATTGGTTATCCAGTAACGGAGCGCAAATAGATTATGAACGGAAGGAAGTAAAGATAAGAGTGCAGAATGAAAAAGAAGTAGTGTTTAAAGGTCTACGACGGAACCAGAAATTTCTAACCATGCTACAGGCAAAAAGATTGTTAAGGAAAGGTAACGAGGCCTATTTGGCTTATGTGATAGATACCAAGAAGGAAGCCCCTAATATACAGGTTATACCCGTAGTAAACGAATTCGAGGATGTATTTCCAGAAAACTTACCAGGATTACCACCTGACCGAGAAATAGAGTTCGCTATAGAGTTAGCACCAGGAACGACACCAGTATCCAAGGCCTTATATAGGTTAGCCCCAGTTGAGATGAAGGAACTAGCTTCTCAACTGCAAGAGTTACTAAATAATGGAATAATAAGACCCGGTGTATCGCCATGGGGAGCGCCAGTACTGTTCGTAAAGAAAAAGGATGGCAGTATGAGAATATGCATAGACTATCGAGAGCTGAATAAGCTGACTATAAAGAATAGGAACCCTCTCCCCAGGATTGATGACCTATTCGACCAACTCAAGGGAGCTGTACATTTTTCCAAAATAGATTTAAGAACAAGATATCACCAGTTAAAAATCAAACCGGAAGATATACCGAAGACTACTTTTCACACTAGGTATGGACACTATGAGTTCTTAGTTATGTCGTTTAGGTTAACCAATGCACCCGCAACCTTTATGGATTCGATGAACAGAGTGTTCAAAAAGTACCTGGATATATGCGTGATAGTTTTTATAGACGATATTCTGATCTACTCAAAGACAGAGCAAGAACACGCAGAACATTTGAGGATAGTCTTAGAAATCTTGAGGAATGAGAAATCGTATGCCAAGTTCTCGAAGTGCGAGTTTTGGTTGAGAGAAGTTCAGTTTTTAGGACATATGGTGAGTAGTAAAGGAGTTTTTGTTGACCCTGCCAAGATAGAGGTGATATCCAATTGGGAAAGACCAACTACCCCAACGGAGGTTAGGAGTTTTGTGGGTTTAGCAGGATATTACCGAAGGTTCGTGCAAGATTTTGCTAAGATAGCCGGACCACTGCCTAGACTTACCCGGAAGACAGAAAAGTTTGTATGGACAGAGAAATATGAGGAGAGTTTTCAAGAACTGAAAATGAGGCTGGTGTCAGCACCAGTGCTCGCTCTTCCTGATGGAAAGGGAGAGTTTGTGATATACAGCGACGCATCACTTAAAGGATTAGGATATGTACTAATGCAGCACGGCAAAGTTGTAGCGTATGCCTCTCGACAATTGAAGGAATATGAGAGCAGATACCCTACGCATGATCTAGAATTAGCAGCCATAGGATTTGCCCTAAAAATTTGGAGACACTACCTATACGGTGAGAAGTACGAAATCTACACTGGCCATAAAAGCCTAAAATATATTTTCACTCGAAAGGAACTGAACATGAGACAGAGGAGATGGTTAGAGTTGATAAAAGACTACGACTATGAAATTTTGTATCACCCGGGTAAAGCCAATGTGGTGGCTGACGCCCTTAGTAGGAAGGAAAGACTCAAGATGATAATGACATCAGAGGAGTTGATTAAGGAATTTGAGAAGATGGAAATTGACGTGAGAATGAACAGTAAGGAAACAGAAGGATTATTTGAGATTAAGCTAGTGCCAGAGCTGACTGAAAAGATACGAGTATGTCAGGAAAAGAAGATGAGTGAAGAAAGAGGAACATTGACCGGTGAAGAAGTAAGATGCGAGAAGGATGAGAAAGGGATCATGAGGTATGCGTCCCGGATTTGGATTCCAAATGTGCAAGAGTTAAAGGATGAGCTGCTGCACGAAGGGCACAGCTCTAGATATTCAATCCACCCAGGAAGTACAAAAATGTACCGTGACCTTAAGGAATATTATTGGTGGCCTAACATGAAGAGAGAAGTAGCAGAGTGGGTCAGCAAGTACTTGACATGCCAGATAGTGAAGGTTGAACATCAGTGACCTAGTGGACTATTATGACCCCTAGAAATTCCGGAATGGAAATGGGAGCATATAGCCATGGATTTTGTGACAGGCTTACCAAGAACAAAGACCAATCACGATGCCATATGGGTTATCATAGATAGATTGACCAAGTCCGCACACTTCCTACCAATCAACGAAAGATACACTGTAGACAAGTTGGTGGATAATTACTTGAAGGAAATAGTAGTTAGACATGGCGTTCCGGTAGCCATAGTGTCAGATAGAGACCCAAGGTTTAATTTCCAATTTGGGAGAAGCTTCCAGGAATGCGTAGGCACCAGACTAAACATGAGTACCGCTTACCACCCCCAGACTGATGGACAAAGCGAAAGGACTATTCAGACCCTAGAAGATATGTTACAAGTGTGTGCCATTGATTTTAAAGGAAATTGGGATGACCACTTACCCCTAATCGAATTTGCTTACAACAATAGCTATCACGCTAGCATAGGAATGCCCCCGTATGAAGCTCTTTACGGAAGAAGATGTCGCTCTCCCCTGTGTTGGGATGAAGTTGGAGAACACAAGATATTAGGACCAGAGTTAGTTCAGCAGGCCAGAGAAATGGTAGGACACATCAGGAAAAGTCTGGTAGCAGCCCAGGACAGATAAAAGAAGTACGCCGACCAGACCAGGAAGGATAGGGAATATGAAGTAAGAGATTATGTGCTATTAAAGGTATCCCCGTGGAAAGGAGTGATGAGATTTGGAAAGAAAGGGAAGCTGAGTCCCAGATTCATAGGACCCTTTGAAATTTTGAGGAGAATAGGACCTGTAGCTTACGAGCTCGCCTTGCCTCCTAATTTACAACAAGTACACAATGTGTTCCACGTGTCCATGTTAAGGAAGTACCATGCAGATGCACGACATGTAATAGAATACTAGCATGTAGATTTACAACCAAACATGACCTACATCGAGCAGCCAGTAAGGATAATGGACCAGAAAGAACAAGTGCTGAGGAACAAAACTGTGAAGCTGGTTAGGATCTTATGGAGAAATCAAAATGTCAACGAGTCAACTTGGGAACTTGAAGACGCAATGAGGAATAGATATCCCCACTTATTTTCTAATTGATTTCGGGACGGAATCCTTGTTAGAGGGGAAGACTGTAATAACTCAAATTTTTGAGACCTTGTAAAACATTTAAATGAATAGTAACCCTGACGAACGGGAAAAACTTTTGAGCCCACACTATGTAGTGCATGAGAAAATGAGTTTCGGAGTTGATATTACGATTATACGTACCAAATGAGTGTATGTAAACGCTATTAGTTTTCGAAGAAAATGAACTTTGAAAAACGACCGTATTTACGACTCATCGAGGATTACGGGAATCATAATATTATTAAGAGATTAAAACCCTACGGATTTATATTTAAGTAGGATAATTAAAAATATAAGGATGAATACTGAAATGAATTACTTCGCGAACCAATTACGAGTAAGTATTACGAAAACGTTTAAGCAACCGAGCGAACGTGTAAACGATTAAATAAACGTAACACACTAACTAAAACATGGTAAGTAAGTAACCATGGTTACTTTATCAAATAGTGAGTTAACCATAGGATGATCAAGCTAGCTAGCAAAATAGTGTGCTAAGGAAGCTAACCATGTAGTATAGCTTGTAACCTAGCAAGCTATTAAGATTTGTCCCTAAGATTTGAAACCAAGAATTAACCTAGAATGCTATACTAGGAAGAATAAAATCAATTTCAAGATATCACCCCATCTTCCTAGAAGCAACCTAGCAAATGAACCAAGCTAAGCAACCAAGAGTAGTATAAATACCCCCTTGATGCTTCCATTCGGCCCTAAAGGAAAAGAAGGGGAATTCAAATTCAAAACTCAAAGTTCTAGATCTTGTTAAATTCTCCAACTAATTCTCAAGCCTCCTAGAAATTAAACTAAGGTAAGAATATTCTTTCATCTCTTTTTATCAGGGTTTGATGGGTGAAATAAATTCAAGAAACTCACTAGTGAATAGTATGAATAGTGACCTCTCTTTTGTTTCTTGATTTCAATGGTGGTTTTAGGTTCCAAAAATCATACCAAGCACTTCCAAGCCTCCACCATCCTCAAGAACACATCCAAACTTTCAATAAAGGTAAAAATCTTTGGCCCAACGTTATTTAAGATTCATTATAATATCCATTTAGTATGTGGTAGTAAACCTAGCTTCATTAGTGGTATTGATGAAATTTTGGTGATTAAGTTAAGTAGATTTAAGGTTGGTTGTTGTTGCCTCAAGAACATGATGTTCTTGAGAGGAGTTTATGTGTTGATTATGTAATGATGATTTTTGGTGGTTGTGTTAAGAGTTAGGGCATAAACGAAACCCCGATCGTAAACGTAACTTCATTAAAACCAACAAATCGTAACTTTAAGATTCTGCAAAAAGTCCCGAAGTTGTAAACTGTAGTTTCTTGAATAATAAACCTTTTTTAGGATATAAAATTTTATAAGGATCGTTTAGGTGCTTGAATCGCTTGATTCCGATTTACGGATCAAAAGTTATGGCCATTTTACTAAAAGTGATTTACGCGACGAAAACTGTTACAAATCACGAACTTTGAAAATATAAAGAACAGACTTAAAAGTGTTCATAAATCATGAAATTTTTACAGAGAGTAAAATATTGAGTTTCCTCACTTTCATAAAAATTTCAATTAAAAATAATGATTTCTCAATTTTATAAAAATATCGGAGCCGAGACCGCGCAAATAGAAACCGTAAGAATCCATAAGTGGAGCCGACGACGATAATTAGAATGAACCTAAGATACTTAAAAAATGAAGTGACCATAATGTGAATAATGACTTAAAGGAATAATAAGGGTAGTATAAGTCGAGAGGGTGCATAATATGTAGCACATGAGTGCGAGTCGCCGTAAATTAGAACGAGACCTAACAAAATGAATTGTGTTATGGTTATAGATTTCCGAGTGGAACCTAGAGCATCCTCCACCTCGAGATACACAGGCAAGTTTACGAACCCAACTCCATTTTTACTTTTGTGTTATAAAAGGATTGTTTTACTATCATTGCATAAATACCATGCTTGCCATGACACGTAGTTGTTGAAATTTCGCATAATCTAGGGATGTTGTACGATAAAGTATATATCGTGAAATGTTATTTCGCATTAAGCGTGACGTATTATATAAGACCGAGAGTCGGTCGAGATTTAAGATAAAACCTGGGAATCATTCCGGCGATATTATAGGACGGTTATAAGTACATAGTAGTACATTTTAAAGGGACTCATCGTCCATTTACGAAACATTAAAACACCTCGAACTTTTATTAAAACGATTTCCCAACGATCATATTCCCTCAACTATATTTTATTGTCCGAATAATAAATACTATATACTTATTCCTTTATTATGGGAGGAGTATACTCCAACGATTATTTATTTCAAACCCGATTAGTCACTATAGATTATTAATTATGGAGATTCAAATTAGTTGAGGAATATTATTTTAAATATTCTTTTAAAGAGTAAACTCATTCGAGGTTTAATTATTTATCGATTATCATTTAATTATTTATTAAAGGGTTTATTATTGATTTAAAAATCATAGATCTTGATTTAAAACATACTTTCTGATTTCGGAAAATCATTCGAATAATTTCAGATCGTCGGTGAATATTATCCCGACTTATTTAATATTTTGAATATAGTTTCAAGGAGAAACTTTCCCCCCTTATTAATTATCTGTTAACAACGGTCAACTCACATCCTTAGTACTTCCTCCGAAATTCTCGGAAGTACGTATATACATATATATACACTTATATCTTAGAGAGATAAGTTGTTTCTATCAATAAGAAAAACGCTTGGGGAACTTCGATGTGGTTCGAGTTCTCGAGATTGATAGAATTCTTTTAAAGGATAAGGGAGGGGTAGACTCTGGTACTATTTGTGCTAGATGGACTACCAAAGGTACCATAGGTAAAGGTACTCTGTGTACTCAGGAACTTGTGAAGTATGTGTATAACCGAAAATGGGACACGTAGCCCGAATACGGCAAGGGTAATAACCGGGATACGAAGGTGTCGTCCTTCTACTAGTAGAAAAGGTTACTATTATCGTATTACGACTGATCATTGTATACGGTGGCTCCAACGAGTATCCTAATTCTTCCAATTGAAATTGAGATGCAATACCGTAACCCAGGCCTAGGGGCTGAGATTACTATTAAGGTATTCGCAGGATAATAAAATCCCTTAAAGAATTGTTTTCATAAGAAGGTGTGGATCACCAAGGAAAACTATTTTCGAATAAAACATAATTATCATATATGATGTTATCATACAGTCATTTTCATACTGTACATTATTATGTTGGGCATTATATCTCACACTTGTTTTCTTAAATTGACACAACACAACAGTGAATCAAGATGCCTGCCATGAGAACCACAGCCAGGAAACGGGTAGAAAATGGCCAGCTGTTCCTTAGATTATTTGGTGATGTACCACAGGTAGTCAGAATAAGCTTGATTAGTTTTCAGTTGTTTATAGTTCGGCTTATTTATAAGTATGACTTATGTAAGGTAAGAAACAAGAAACGTATATTTAGCCGGCGGACTAGCCTTATCTAAAGGTCACTCCCTGGTAAGATTAATACTTTTGGGTTGTAATAAATATCACTTGATGGTTGACAATTACTCTAGTTATGATGGTTCATTTCCAAGATAATAACATGTAAGTGTGTGTGTGTGTGTGATAAGTGTGGGGTCGTGAACCATGAGTATTTATATACTATAGTGTGAGTTGTGTGAGTTTAGATGGCGTGGCCTCCGAGACTCCTGACCCCGGGTTTTGGGGCGCCACATTGTACTTAAATCGTTATGTTTTCAAATTTTGTTGAAATATAGGGTCTCAACATAATTGATGCCTATTAAACTTCTATCTTAATTGTGGATGTTTGGTAGAATGGTACTTGTACAATGAAGGTTGGCTTTTATCAGTTTCGTGTTGTTCGATTAATATCATCACCGTTTCATGCTAAGGGTAATAACAATAACTATTGAAGGAAGTAGTAATGAAGTTATGATCTCATGCGTATTTAATATTGTTAATTCAAGTATCAATTAAGTGTTTAATTCTTGTAGCTAATTATAGTTAATAATTAGTTAATCAAATCTAAGTGTTATTATCTTGACATTGAGAAGTAATCATACATTGGTGAGTAAGTGTTAATTGAACATAATTAGTCTGAGTCTTTGTGGGAACGAACTAGAAATTATTCTATATTACTTGTGAACGCGTATACTTGAGTGAATTATTAGCGCGTGTTTTGTGCCTAACAAGTTTTTGGCGCCGCTGCCGGGGACTCAGCGTATTTGTTTAGTTTATGTACTTACCATCAGTGGTCATTAGGACTCATTGATTAAGACGTGTTACTTATTGTTTCCGGTTGTGTTTCAGGTACTTTAGCGAGCATTTATGCAAACACGTTCTCGCACTCGCAAGAGGACTTTAGATATGGCTGAGGAGATAGACTCAGTTCTTGATATTCCGGAGAAGATAGATTTTGAAGATTCAGATAAAGAGAGTGAGCAGAAAGAACCAATAATCATGGGTGATCGTATAGTTCCGGTAGATCCAGCTCTTATGGACTTTTCTCGGCCTAAAATTGATGACATTCAGTCAAGCATCCTTCATCCGGCTATTCAGGCTAACACTTTTGAAATCAAACCGGGCACTATTCAGATGGTGCCGAATTCTGTTTCTTTCGGAGGTGCTGCGATTGAAGACCGCAACATGCACATCAAGAATTTTGTCGAGATATGTAGTACTTTCAAATATAATGGTGTGACTGATGAGGCTATCAAGATGAGGCTTTTCCCATTCTCTCTAAGGGATAAATCTAAGGACTGGTTATATTCTGAACCAGCTGGGTCCATCACTACTTGGAAAGATCTTGCGCAGAAGTTTATAGTGAAGTTATATCCAATGGCGAAGACTGCAATTATGAGGAGTGCTCTTACTCAGTTTGCGCAACAACCAACAGAATCTATGTGCGAAGCTTGGGAGTGCTACAAGGAGATGTTGAGAAAGTGTCCACATCATGGTATGCCTGACTGGATGGTGATCACTGGTTTCTATAATGGTTTGGGGGCCCAATCTCGGCCCATGCTCGATGCAGCAGCTGGAGGCGCCTTGTGGGCCAAAAGCTATACCGAGGCTTATAATCTTATTGAAACTATGGCTGCAAATGAGCATCAAAACCCAAATCAAAGGATGATGCCTGGGAAGGTAGCAGGTATTCTGGAAGTTGATGCAACTACAGCTATTGCAGCGCAGCTCCAAGCGCTGTCTTTGATGGTCAATTCTTTAGCCACCTATGGAGTCAATCAGATAGCTATGGTCTGTGTGCTTTGTGCAGGCTCTCATGCTACGGATCAGTGTTCTCTTGTTAATGAATCTATTCAGTATGTGAATAATTATCAGCGACCGCAACAGCCTGTGCCAGCTACTTATCATCCTAACAACAGAAATCATCCCAATTTCAGCTGGAGCAATAATCAGAATGCTGTTTAGCAACCATATCAGCAGCCTATCAGTAAACAGTTTAATCTACCTGGATTCCAGCAACCACAGCATTACGCTCAAAGGCAATCATATCCTCAACAAGGAGGTGCTGCTCCACCTTTTAGTGCTGATTTCGAGGAGCTCAAGCTGTTGTGCAAAAGTCAGGTTGTTTCTATCAAGACCTTGCAAAATCAAATCAGTCAAATAGCCAATGCAGTGCTCAATCATCAACCTGACACACTTCTCAGCGATACTGAAGTGCCAGGCAGGAAGGAAGCTAAAGAGAAAGTCAAAGCTATTACCTTAAGGTCTGGAAAAGTTGGTGATGCTGAAAAAACGAAAGACGGAGAAGCTGAAGTTGTTGATGAAGAAGAGATGCAAAAGGAGAAAGCGGTGGAACCAAGGAAGACTATTGTTGAACACACTCTGCCTGAGGGTAATATAGGGGAGAAACAGCTCTATCCTCCACCACCTTCCCTAAGATATTGCAACAACAAAAGCTGGATAAACAGTTCGGTAAGTTTTAAGAGGTGTTCAAGAAACTTCACATCAACATACCTTTCACTGAAGCTCTGGAGCAAATGCCTAGTTATGCAAAATTTATGAAGAGTTTTCTTTCAAGGAAGGTGAAACTGGATGACCTTGAGACCATTGCTCTAACGGAAGAGTGCATTATTATACTGTAACAGAAATTACCTCCAAAGCTTAAAGATCCAGGTAGTTTCACCATTCCTTGCACCATTGGCAAGCTGTCTTTTGACAAATGTCTGTGCAATTTGGGAGCAAACATCAATCTGATGCCATTGTCTATCTTCAAAAAGTTGAATTTGCCTGATCCAAAGCCCACCTACATGTCTTTACAATTGGCTGATCATTCTATTACATATCCATGAGGCATAGTGGAGGATATGTTAGTAAAGGTGGATAAGCTCTTCTTCCCTGCAGATTTTGTCATTTTGGATTTCGAGGAAGATAAGAAGTTTCCCATAATCTTGGGAAGACCATTTTTTTTGGCTACAGGTCGTACCTTGATAGATGTGCAGAAAGGTGAACTCACTATGAGGGTGCAGGATCAGGATGTGACATTCAATGTATTCAAGGCGATGAAATTCCCTACGGAAGACGAGGAGTGCTTAAAGGTGGATTTGATTGATTCTGCGGTAACTTCAGAACTTGATCATATGCTAATGTCTGACATCTTAGAGAAAGCCTTAGTGGGGGAGTTTGACAGTGATGATGAGGATGGCAATGAGCAACTGAAATATCTAAATGCTTCTCCTTGGAGGCGAAAGCTAGATATGCCATTTGAATCTCTTGGTACTTCTGATCTCAAGAATGCTGAAGGAAAGCTCAAACCATCTATTGAGGAAGCACATACTTTGGAGCTTAAACCATTGCCTGAACACTTGAGGTATGCTTTTTTAGGTGATGCATCTACTTTACCTGTTATTATTGCATCTGACCTTTCAGGTAGTGACGAGGACAAGCTCTTGAGGATCTTGAGAGAATTCAAATCGGCTATCGGATGGACTATAGCAGATATCAAAGGGATCAGCCCTTCGTACTACATGCATAAAATTCTGCTAGAGGAAGGTAGTAAGTCGACTGTTGAGCAACAACGACGACTTAATCCTATCATAAAAGAAGTCGTGAAGAAAGAAATTCCGAAGTGGCTAGATGCAAAAATTATATATCCTATTTCTGACAGTTCTTGGGCTCACCCTGTGCAATGTATACCTAAGAAAGGAGGTATAACTGTGGTAGCAAATGAGAAGAACGAGCTTATCCCCACTCGAACAGTCACAGGATGGAGGGTATGCATGGATTACAGAAAGTTGAACAAAGCCACGAGGAAGGATCACTTACCTCTTCCATTTATTGATCAGATGCTTGACAGGTTGGCCGGTCATTAGTATTATTGTCTTCGGGATGGCTATTCATGGTATAATCAGATTTGCATTCCACCAGAAGATCAAGAAAAGACTACTTTCACTTGTCCATTTGGCACGTTTGCTTTTCGCAGAGTTTCGTTTGGCTTATGTGGTGCACCTGCCACTTTTCAGAGATGTATGATGGCTATATTCTCTGATATGATTGGAAACAATGTCGAAGTGTTCATGGACGACTTTTCCGTCTTTGCATATTCGTATGATGAATGTTTGAACAATCTTCGTTCGGTGCTCAAAAGGTGTGTGGAAACTAATTTGGTGCTCAATTGGGAAAAATGTCACTTTATGGTGCGTGAAGGCATTATTCTTGGGCATAAGGTCTCTAGCAAGGGTCTTGAGGTGGACAAAGCCAAGGTGGAAGTCATTGAAAATCTTCCACCACCTATTTCTGTGAAAGGAATCCGTAGTTTTCTTGGTCATACGGGTTTCTATCGGCGTTTCATCAAGGACTTCTCGAAGATATCAAAATCGTTGTGCAACTTGCTCGAGAAAGATGTGCCTTTCAAATTTGATGATGAATGCTTGGCGGCATTCGAGACTCTCAAGAAGAGTTTGATAACTGCACCAGTTATTACGGCACCTAATTGGACAGAACCTTTTGAGATGATGTGTGATGCAAGTGATTATGCAGTGGGAGCAGTTCTTGGGCAGCGCAAGAATAATCTTTTTCATGTGGTCTACTATGCTAGTAAGACTCTAAATGGAGCTCAAATGAACTACACCACTACTGAGAAAGAGCTCTTGGCTATAGTCTTTGGTTTCGAAAAATTTTGGTCTTATCTACTTGGGACAAAGGTGACAGTATTCACTGATCATGCTGCCATTCGCTATCTAGTCTCAAAGAAGGATTCGAAGCCTAGACTTATTTGTTGGGTGCTCTTGCTATAGGAATTTGAGTTAGAGATCAAGGATCGAAAAGGTACTGAGAATCAAGTAGCTGACCATCTCTCTAGATTGGAGAATCCCGATTCTACTTCACATGATAAGACATTGATCAACGAATCTTTTCCGGATGAGCAGTTGTTCGCAGTTCAGGAGTGTTAGATATGAATACACACAGGGGGGTGAATGTGTTTTGGCTTAAATGTTTACTTTTTGATCGACTTTGGGTTTAGCAGTTGGTTGTTATCAATGATTTTGTAGAATAGATGTTAAACATAAATAATAATGTAAATATGTAAAACAAAGATCTTCAAAACTCACTTAATTTTATATTAAAAATCAAGCAGTGTTTTGCTACAAAATCTCTAAGTTCTTGGTTTAGAACTTAGCTTCTTTCTTGAGAGAGAATACAATTTCTAATCTATTCAGTCCTGTCTTAAACAAAGGACCTCAGTTAACTTTATATGATAGTTAACTTTGGTTTACACAGTGAACAGAAAGCAGTGCTAATTACTTTTCTAACCTGTCACTAATCACTTCTATTTAAAGGAAAAGTGAGATTTCCATATCTAGATTAGCATATCTTCATCCACTGTATATTGGTTGATCCTCCTTTGTCAGTTAATCTTCACCATTAATCTTGCACATCTCTCAAGCTGCTTTTTGTAGACTTGTCAATCCAGCTATGTGAATTATTTGTTGATTTGCAACCTTGGATATTGAACTGTTCTGCAATTCTGTACTTAGAGAAATTTCTTCACTTCGAGATCTCCAATTAAGCTGTAGAGAACTCGACATCTCGATAGGCATGTTGGCTTGTTGATATCTCTGAAACTTCATTGTTGACTTGACTTATCGACAACTCTGAGTTCTCTAGTGAATTTTGGTTTATCGATAACTCAGAGTTCTCTAATGGACTTTGTCTTATCGATAACTCAGAGTTCTCTAATGAATGTATACTTGTCGATATCTCTGAGTTCTCGAATGGGTATCTGACTTATCGATATCTCCAATAGCATTTCCTGAGTTCTCGATAGACAATTCTTGAGTTCTCGATAGGTCTTTCTGAGTTCTTGAATGACTTCTCTATAACACTAATTCTGTGACTTGTAGAGATCTTGACTTAGAATGTTTTTCACCTAAACAGAATTATTCAACTCCAAGCTTCTTCATAATTCTTCTGAGACATGACCTTCTTGATCTTCTTCCAGATAGAATTCTTAGGCTTGAGACTGTTTAGGGAAAAATGCTCCAGTCTGCTCCATTTACATTTTATAGACATTAAGTGTTACAAGTATAAATTACAGATTAAGGTTACAATACAACTAATCTTAGGGTTGTCAATATGACATAGTGCTGTTATGATACAGGCATATCTTGCACAACAATCTCCCCCAATTTGTGAGAAGATTGCTTATCACAAATTCATGCTTGTTAACAAGACTAACCCCAAGTTAAAGAATGAAAATAAAATAATACAAAAGCTGATACAACACTTGTACATTGAATATTTGACAGTTTACAATAATTAAGTAAAGACTGAGCTTTCTGATCCTTTCTCAATTATGTTCTTAATCTGTACAAGTATTTCTAATTCTTCTAGGATGGGGTGTCAGTTAGAGCCTCTATTAGTTTCAGCAAATCTGGCTTAGGATAACTAGCTAACATCCCTATCCTGTATCTTGACAAAGAACCATCTTTTACATTCAGAAATCTTCCATCCTTTGATATTCTACTCTTGCCTGCTGCCTTCAACTCTTTTGATCTTCTAATATACTCATCAATGTCATGCTCATACTTTCTCCTCTTTTCAGCTAGCAAAGCTCTATGCTCATCTCTCATCTCCTCTCTGTTAACCACAAACACTGCCAATACTGTTCTCCATGCCTTAGTGGCTGAATCTTTACCATTCATCAAGCTTAGCACCCTTTTCAGTTCAATAATTGAGAGAGAATCCATTAGTCTATTTCCAAGCTGTTCAAAGGACCCATCACTGTAGTAGATTCTAACTTCTTTGATGTTAACAACCCAAACTCTGACCATTATTTCAGATAGCTGTTGGAAGTAGTCTTCATCTGAATCAACAACATTTAGAGGTTGGAAATCATCTTGATCATATCTGTTCCAGATGGCCTTTTCACCAAATCCATGATCATTGAGAAATTCAGCTATCAGTTATCTTCTTCTTTGTCTTCTTTGTCTTCTGAATCTTCTCTTGACCTTGGCTTCTTTTGGACCTATTCCAACTGTTTTGAAGTGTGTTTTATGGGGTGGCTTGAATGAAGGTACAGTTTTGAGTCTTTTCAGAGAAGTATGGCTGTGAGTGATTTGAGTTTTGAGGAGAGAGTTTGCAGTGAGCTTGTAGAAATATTTAGACTTAGAGGTTTGAGGTTGAGCAGTTTTTAATGAAGTTGAATGTGAAGGTTTAACAATTGGTATTTGGATATTTAGGGTTTGGAGGGGTTGTGAGGTATCATTCTTTTGTCTTTGTCTCCTTCCACCCCTCCTTTGAGTCTCAGATCCACTTTTCTTCTCCTTCTCTTTCTCACTATCACTTTTCCACCAATTTCCTTGCTAGATTGACTTGAGTTTGAGCAAGAAGGGTTTTGACCATCTTTCTTCTGCTCATCATCACACTCCTCAGAATCTTGATTATAGCTTCATCTTCACTAGTCTTCAATTTCTTACTTTTCAGCCCAGACTCAAGCACCATTATCAGTCTTCTGTTGGCCATGACACAGTTTTTAGGTACATGGAAATGTTTCAGTTGCTTGGTTGTAGAGCATATATAGTGCACCCCTTTGCTTGGATGTAGATAGGCTTCTGGGAATGCAGCTTCTTGAGCCTTCTTCAACTCTGCTAGTAGCATTTTCTCTTCATTGGTGATTATCCTGACCTTGTTAATCAAAATATCCACCTCAGATGCTCTTCTAGAAATTAGATAATTGATATTGACTTGCATACATCTGTCTATACCAGAATTATTAAAATTGATCACTATCCTTTTCTCCAAAAACTGGTCCTTGACTGGGATCTGCAGCACCATGGTGTAATTGATAGTCTTTTCCAAGGTCTTTTTATAAGTGAAGAAGTTGTTGTTGAGAGAGTTCCTTAGTCCAGTGAGCAAATTGTCAAACTCTTGTGTCATTATTGGACCGTGGGCAACCATAAGGAGCCTCTCTTGTTCTAGACCTTGTACTTGACTTTTGAGTTTTGATTGTGCTAGCCTTGCATCTATCTCCCCCTTAGTCTTGGTGACAGGCATGAGTAGGGGAGTAGGAATCTCAGGTCTTACAGCTTCAGGCAATGCTGGCAGTGGTATGTTGAGTTTTCCCATAATGGCTCCCAAAGCAACTGTATTCTGCATTTGTAAATGCTTATGGGACTCCACTAGGGCCTGAATATCATGTTGTTGACTCTCAACCAATGTGGTTAGAGCTCTAACTTGTGAAGATAAATCTAAGTTGGAAGCTTGAAGTGAAGAAATTTGATCTTGAAGTTCTTTTATTTGAGGATTAGAGGTAGTGGAGACTGTTATAGCTGAGAAGGACCCAAAGTGTTCATCAACAGCTTTTCTGACACCCTCCATGAGAAGAAATGAAGGCTCATACCTAGCAGTATGCATTTGATTTAGCTTGACCCTGGTATCATTTGAATTTGTGATATAAGCTTGAACCTGTTCAAACAGGGCCTTGAAAGAACTCTTCATATTTGACACTTCCTTCTCCATAGAGGCCAGATTCATCCTTGACATTTGCTCAGTGAAAGACTGGAATTTATTCTTGATGTCCTTTTGAGAAGGCACAATGTCATTCATCTTTTCCTTGATCAGCTTCCTGATTTTATCCTCATGTCCAGTCAATTTTACTTCAATGGCCTTTCCAAAGAGATGGAAATCCTTGAGTTGAGCTTTGTGCACATCCATGATGGCATCATAGACTCCAGGAGGAGTGAGAGATTTAACATTGCTTCCCATGATAGTTATGTACTCCCTCCTGAATCTAGCCAAAACTTCATCCATTTATGCCACATGGTCATCAGAAAACCAGGCATCTACATTGCCATCCTCTTCAGCCTCATCTACTATCTTCTCCTTCTGTTGTTCAACCTCTTCATTGAAGCATAGCAGTATAGCTTGATAGTCCTGGTTCCCCATGTCTGAAGTGAGCAATTGCTGAGAGAGATTGGCCAAGCCTGAGATTTGATCTACCAACATGTCATCAACTGTAGAAGGCTGAGCTTCTATATCTTGTAGCCATTAAGCCATGATATGTGGTTGGCTGGATTGAGATGTGGATGGCTGTTGAGAAATGTCTAGATTACCACCTGTGACTGAAGTCACAGTTTGACTCACAGATAAATCTGTGGTTTTGACAGTTTGTTGTTCACCACATGTAGTGGGAACCTTCATTGGAATTGGAGAGGATTTGACTGGGTTACTGTCATGTACACCAGCCTCAAACCTTTGTGCACCTTGCAGAGCACTGTCACATAAATGTGATGAACTTGCCTCTCCCATAACAGGGTCATTGGCAATTATACTCCTAGCTTCAACTCCCAAGACAATTTCAGCTAGGGTTTTGAGGGGAGTTGTTCCTTCTAGAGGAACCTCCAATTGAATTGGAGAGGATTCAGATAGCTCTCCCTCAAGAGTACTACCCTCAAACCTATTCATCTGTGAAGATGATTGTGCACATGAAGGTGCAAGAGTGACCATGGGGTCTTCAGTAAAAACTAATGAAACCCTCATATTTTTAATGGTGTCATCAAGGTCTACCCCAGCTAGTAGCCTCTCACCATCTAGATGTTGGTTTTGGGTGGTGATCACAGTTTCATGAACCATATCACTTGAATGTTGGTGCACTTGAGAATCAGATTCAAGTGCTCTATATGATGAAGAAATTTGAGAGATTAGAGAAGTTTGCTCAGTTGTGAGTGTTGGCAGCTCCCCCTGAATGGATGAGGGATCTTCAAATGATGTGCCCTCAATGTATGTGCCATCCTTATTTCTTCTACCATACACTCTAGGTGCAGGTTGTGCTGACTCAGTACAGGATGTATTGGGGTGAATGTTCTTTTCAATAGATACACCCTGTTGAGAGGATGCATCTAGTAACTGTTTACTCCCCATTTGTTCAACTGTGCCCTTTTGGGAGGACACAGAGGTGCTTTGAGTGGTCAACTCAGGTATCTTACTCTTCTTTGGTCTCTTGACCAAGGGTGACTCTGGTTCAGTTTGAACTGTTTCACTCTCATTTACAACAGCAAGGGTTGGTTCCTTTCTCTTCTTTTTAATCACTTCAGTCTTTTGAGAGACTAAAGTCGTTGGTTTTCTAACATCTAGTGGTTTAGAAGAAGGGCTGCAGCTTTGGAAGGTCCTTGTTGGTGTGCCTGTGTTTGTACTTCCACAGGCTCAGGAACCATAGCTGAACTAGCAAATTGAGGAGCCCTCATGTCTGGCATAGGGTAAGGATAAGTCCTGAATCTCTCCAACATAAATGGAGTGATTCTAAGACTTATACTCACCTTATTCTTTGTAGTAAGTGAGCCAAATATTATTTTGGACACTTGCTTACAATTGCCAATTCTACTACTATCAATACCAGCTAACAAATGTATGTCATTTACTATATGATCTAAAGTAGACATAATAAACCTTGGCAAAAAGATTTATTTACCTCTATTCTTCAAAGGCATAGTAAGCCTGGTAGCCAGCTCCTCCAGAATTAGAGCCCCAACATTCAGATGCCTGTTGTGAGCTATTGAGAACACCAGCTTCTGCACCACACTTGAGATGTTGTCAAAGTCAGTTTTTCCGCAGGTGAAAGCCCTCACTATAGAATCAAACACAAAGGACCATTCCTTTCTAAGGTTTGTCCTGTTCAGGCTTGCCAAGTTGATTGAGCCACTATAGTTGATGAAGTCCATGAATTCACTCAGCTCATCTGCAATTGGCATTTCTCCATAGTTCTCAGTTGGCAATCCCAGGGCTGTATTCACATCAGCAGCTGAAAACACAATTTCTTGGCCTCCAATTGTGCAGGTGACCACCATAGAAGTGACATTCTCTAGAACAAATGTCCTAGTTATAGCTGATGTCCAAAATTCATGAAGAACGTCCAAATACAGCACAGGCCTTGCAGTTAAAGCACCTGCAATATAGGATTCAGAAAGAAACTTCACAAACCCCTTGAAAATATCATGGGCTTGGTTAGCATCAAGAAAAGCAATAAAGTTGGTTCCCTTCTCTAGAATGATGGCTCTAACAATGTTTTGTGCCATTTTAGTGTGTAGAAGTAATGGGTAAGAAATTTTTTTGAGAAAGGTGCAAAAATAAGAGAGAAATTGCCTTTTGTCTGAAAGCTAGGTCACTTGAGATCTGGAAAAAGTGTAAGTACAATGTATGTATCGAGAAGTCTGGGTATTTATAGAAAAAGTAAAAGACTTATCGAGAAGTCAAATAAATGTTTGATATTAAATTCATCGAGAAGTAATTTTGAATTTGAAAAAGGTACATTCGATAAGTCATTTTATTAATTCTTTTCGAGAACTAAGAAATGATTTATCGAGAACTCTGATAAATGCCCAGTTTGTCCGAAAATGGACTAAAAATGATTCTAATTTATTTGAATTGAATCAAATTGAAATCATAATAAATTTTCCAAAAGTATATGTCTAAAATAATTCATTGAATTAAATTATTTTAGTTCTGAGTTATTGATAAGTCTCAAAATATCCTTGTCGAGAACTCTATGAATTAACACTATTAGAGAACTCTACATGGTCTTATCGATAAGTCATAATAGAGCTTATCGAGAAGTCATTCGAGAAGTCTGTAAATAGACTTATCGAGGACTCACTCAAGAACTCTAGAATGACTTGTCGATAAGTCATTTTGACTTATTGAGAACTCAGTTCTCTATACCTTTGAGTACTGTTATTCTGCCTTGTGTTAATTTTACACATTTAAGATGTAAATTAACAACTAAGCAGTTTACTTAGAATTTGAAATATTCTAAGTTAATTTTTGAGTTTAAAAAAATAAATATACAGAGATTCTGAAATATTTATAATTCATATTTCAGTTAATTTCCAATTAAATCAAACTAGGTTGATTTATTAGAAATTAATCTGCTGCAACACATTAGCTGAGTTCTTGCCTTAGGATGAAGAATTGAGCATTCCAATTTCACTCACAATCTAGTGAAGGTTGTTTCATCCAAAGGTTTAGTAAAAATGTCAGCTAATTGTTTCTCTGTTGGAACAAAAATGAGCTCAATGGTACCATTTGCAGCATGTTCCCTAACAAAATGGTACCTAACATCAATGTGCTTTGTTCTAGAATGATTAACTGGATTAGCTACTATAGATATGGCACTAGTATTGTCACACATAATAGGAATTTTGTGTAATACTAGACCATAGTCCATTAGCTAATTTCTAATCCAAAGCACCTGAGCACAACAACTTCTAGCAGCTATATATTCAGCCTCAGCTGTGGAAGTTGACACAGATTGTTGTTTCTTACTATACCAGGATACAAGTCTTTGACCAAGAAATTGACAGCTTCCACTAGTACTTTTCCTATCAACCCTGCATCCAGTAAAATCTGCATCTGTGTATCCAACAGCTTCAAAACCAGTTCCCTTAGGATACCATAATCCCAATTTTGGAGTTCCCTTTAAATATCTGAAAATCCTTTTCACAACCATCAAATGTGATTCCTTTGGATTGGCTTGAAATCTAGCACATAGACAAGTAGCAACCATGATGTATGGTATACTAGCAGTCAAATAAAGCAATGATCCAATCATCCCTCTATAGCTTGAAATATCCACACTCTTACCTTTCTTGTCTTCATCCAACTTGTTTGCAGTAGACATTAGTGTATATGCAGGTGAGCTATCCACCATACCAAATTTCTTCAATAAGTCATTTACATATTTGGTTTGGCTGATGAAAATACCATCACTTCTTTGACTAACTTGAAGGCCAAGGAAGTAACTCAATTCTCCCATCGTGCTCATTTCATACTCACTCTGCATTAGGCTAGAGAATCTTTGACAAAGCTTTTCATTTGTAGATCCAAAGATGATATCATCCATATAGATTTGAACTAGGATCATATCTTCACCATGCTTCTGGTTGAAGAGAGTCTTATCAATAGTACCTCTGATAAAACCATGTTTGAGTAGAATTTCTGACAGTGTGTCATACCAGGCTCTAGGTGCCTGTTTCAATCCATATAGAGCCTTGAGTAATTTGTAAACAAAGTTAGGAAATTCTGAATCTTCAAAGCCAGGTGGCTGTTGCACATAAACTTCTTCTTCTAGTTCACCATTAAGAAAAGCACTCTTGACATCCATTTGATACACCTTGAAATTTGAGTGTGCAACAAATGCCAAAAAAATTCTTATTGCTTTTAGTCTTGCAACAGGAGCAAAAGTCTCATCATAGTCAATTCCCTCTTCTTGTGAGTAGCCTTTAGCAACCAGCCTTGCTTTGTTTCTAGTAACAATTCCATTTTCATCCATTTTATTCCTGTACACCCACTTAGTTCCAATTATGCTTCTGTTCTTTGGTGCAGGGATTAATTTCCAAACTTTGTTCCTCTCAAACTGATTCAGCTCCTCCTGCATAGCACATATCCAATCAGGATCCACTAGGGCTTCTTCAGTTTTCTTGGGCTCTACTTGAGATAGAAAACATGCATGTAGGCATTCATTAGCAGTTGCACTTCTAGTTCTCACACCAGCTGAGGGATCACCAATAATAGCTTTTATTGTATGACTCCTATCCCACTTTCTATTGTGTGTCTGTTGACTAGTGCCTTCATTATTTTCTTCAGTATTACCATGACCGTCATTTCCATTCTCTCCTTCTCCCCCTGAGTTTGTGCCATCAAATTCAGGTGTCTGAAGAGAGCTTTCATTCCCATGATTTTGTTCATAGGTCTCTTCATTTGTCATTTGTTGTGCCACAACTTCATCTTCCTCATCAGAATCACTATCAATGGTTAGATTCTCAAATGCAAGGGCTTCAGCATCATTTACATCAAGGCATTCCAAGCCTGGACACTTGTCATCATCAAAAGTCACATATGTGCTTTCCATAATTTTCTTTTAATCAATCACATAAACTTTGTAGGCTATTCTTTCCAATGAATATCCCAGAAAAATTGCTTCAAAAACTTTAGAGTCAAATTTTCCCACATATTCAGAGTTGTCTTTTAGAATATAACACTTGCTTCCAAACACATGTAGATGCTTCACTGTAGGCTTCCTGTTAGACATGATTGAGTAAGGTGATTTGCCATGAGCTTTGTTGATGAGATATCTGTTTTGAGTGTAACATGCAGTATTAATAGCCTCTTCCCAAAAACTAGTTGGCAACTGAGCATCTTGTAGCAAGGTTCTAGCAGCTTCAACCAATGTTCTATTTTTCCTCTCAACTACTCCATTCTGTTGAGGTGTTCTAGCTGCTGAAAATTCTTGAACAATGCCTTTGCTTTTGCAGAATTCACTTAATGTTAAGTTTCTGAATTCTGTTCCATTATCACTCCTCAATCTTTTCACACTAACGTTTCCTTCAGCTTGCTTCTCAATTTTCTTGATGTGCTCAATTATAGTGTTTGGAGTTTCATCTTTAGAGTACATGAACTCAACCCAAGTGTATCTTGAAAAATCATCAACCATGACAAGGGCATATTTGTTCCTTGAAATGGACAAGACATTTACTGGCCCAAACAAGTCCATGTGAATAAGTTGCAGAGGTGCACTTATAAAATTCACAGATTTTGACTTGTGACTTCATCTTTTCATTTTTCCTTTCTGAAAGGCTTCACAAACTTCCAGTTGAGCAAATTCCAGACTGGGCATGTCTCTCACAAGCTCTTTCTTGACTAAGGTGTTGATTGCTTTGAAATTCAAGTGAGATAGCTTCTTATGCCACAATTTGCTTTGCTCTTCTGATGCCTTGGTGTAGAAACAACACACTCCATCCTTATTTGTTGAGTCTAAGTCTTTAATAAACAAGCTTCCCTTTCTTACTCCTTTAAGAGCAATTTCACCAGTCTTTTTACTAATAAAAGCACAATCTTCTTTGTTGAAAACAACTTGAAAACCTCTGTCTGCAAATTGACTAACACTTAGAAGATTTACTTCTAATCCAGCAACTAGTGCTACATCTTTAATGACAACATTTCCAGAAACAATCTTGCCATATCCCATTGTGAATCCTTTGTTGTTGTCTCCAAAGGTCACCAAAGGGCCAGCCATCTCCTCAAATTATGATAGTAGGGCCTTATCACCTGTTATATGCCTGGAACATCCACTATCAATGATCCATATGACCTTCTTTCCTTTGCCCTGCACACAATGAGGATTAAGTGTGTTTAGCTACCCAAGCTGTGTTGGGCACTTTCTTCTTGTTAACTGATTTTGCAAAAGTAGAATGAGAAATTTCAGATAAAATGGAATTCATAGACTGTTGAGAATTTTCCCTTTCAGATATAGAACCAACTTTTGATTCTATGAGATCAATTCTCAATTTGTGGCAACTCTTCATCACTTTCATGTTGCAGGGAATGCAATCAAACTTGTCACATAATGAATAGGGATCATTAGCCTTAGCTTTATTGTACTTGCAGACTCCTTCTGGTGGATTTCTAACAATCTTTTTACAAAGGTGAGTTAGGTGATTCATTGATCCACAATTCTCATACCTCTTTCTAGGAGCATCTGCAATATAAGCAAAATTATTGCTTTTGTTTATCCCAATCTTTCCATTTCTATTCTTCTTTTTCTTTTTGACCTCTTCAGCTTTAATCTCCTTCACAGGCTCCTTAGTTTCTTGATTGGCTTTTAGTGTTTCAACAGAGATGGAAGACTGAGTTGTCTCATCATTTTTCTTTTCCTTGTCCTCATCAGCTATCTCCTGTTTGATGATCAACTCTTCTTCACTGAAGTTCACCTCACATGCCTTGAACAAAGGTAATTCAACTTTCTTCAAAATAATTGGAACATTCTCATTTTCAGTTGATTTTCCTTTGTCACTGACAGACTTCTTTTTGTTGTTCAAATTCTCATAATCAAGACCAATGGCAATGTTTGCACATGGCTTGTTCTTTTCATGATATTGGCCAATCAACTCAGAAGCATTTTTGAATGATTTCAGCTTCACTTCATTCTTCTCCAGCCTTTCTCTCAATACTGCTTCAATTTCACTTGCACACTTTAATTTGTTCTTTAAGTATGCATTTTCGTGCTTAGCAGCATCAAGCTCAACCGGCAACAAATCAGTCTCTTGTTTTTCACTCTCAAGTTTTTCATTGATCTTTTTCAATCTTCTAACTTCCTCATTTGCAGCAACCATGCTTGTATGAATGTGGAACATTTCTGTGCTCATCTTTTCAACAGTTTGCTTATATTGACTCACATTTAAATCAATTATGGTAAGAGTTGGTACATGTGATTTAGATGATGAAAAATCTCCTTGCTTCAAGGCCATGAGTGCATAGTTTCCAACTTCTTCATCTTCATCATTATCTGAATCATCCCAGCTTTTGCCCTCAGCAATATAAGATTTCCCTTGTTGCTTCTTTAGAAGAGCATCATACTTTGCTTCCAATTCAAGATAGGCTTTGTCTTTCTTTGCCTTCTTGGGTTTCCTACATTCTGTAGCAAAATGGCCCAACTCATCACAGTTAAAGCACCTTATGTTTGATCTATCAACAGATCCAGTTTTGTAGCCAGTTTTTCTATCAGGAGTGTACTTCCCTTTTCCTTTCCAGTTGTTGTCTTTGTTGAAGGACTGTCCTTTGCTCTTGAAAAATCTTGGTTTCTTCACTCTAATGTTATAGAATTTTCTAGCCAAGTAAGCCATTGATTTGTCTAGCTCATCAAGCTCATCAAGAGTGTAGAACTCATCTTCTTCATCCAATTCCAGTATGACTTGCTCTTTAGTGTCATTGACTCTTTTCTCACTTGTAGAAATTTCTGGAGTTTGGGATCTTTGCTCATCATTAGAGGTCTGGCCATCATTCACAATTAGTGCACTTGAGCCATCCATTACATATCCTTGATCAGCCCTTAATGATTTCTTTTGATTCATTTCAAGTTCATAAGTTTTCAGAACCCCATAGAGCACTTCCAGTGTGATTCTACTCAAATCTCTTCCTTCTCTGATTGCAGAGATCTTTTGTTCCTAATGATCAGGGAGAGTAAGCAAGAACTTCAAATTCACTTCTTCAACATCATAAAATTTATCATAAAGTTGCAAGTCATTTATCAGCTTATTAAAACTTTCAAACACATCAGTATTACCTTCTTTTGGTTTAGCCATAAAACCCTCATACTGAGAAATCAATATCCTTCTTTGATTTGACCTAACCTCCTCAGTTCCTTCACAGAGTATCTCAATCTTTTCCCAGATCTGTTTAGCAGTGTCACAGTTGACAATGTTATTATACATTACATTGTCAAGTGACTCAATTAGTATCAGTTGCAAAGCACTGTCTAGGGAAACTTTCTCTATTTCAGTTTCAGTATACTCAGAGGCATCCTTGGGAGCATAATGAGCTGGAATAACCATGTTTCCATCTGTGGTTTCCTCAACTCTAACCATAGGAGTGAAGGGCCCATTCTTGAGGATCTGAATGTAAAGGTGATTGGCCATTCTTATAAACAGCAACATTTTCTTTTTCCATAAAGTGTAGTTAGCCTTATCAAAGGGAAGAATCTTGATACTACTAATTTTCTGTGTATTCATTTTTCCAAGATCTAATCTGTTTACTTTTAGATTTTGCTCTGATACCACTTGTTAGATATGAATACAACACAGGGGGTGAATGTGTTTTGGCTTAAATGTTTACTTTTTGATCGACTTTGGGTTTAGCAGTTGGTTGTTATCAATGATTTTGTAGAATAGATGTTAAACATAAATAACAATGCAAATATGTAAAACAAAGATCTTCAAAACTCAATTAATTTTATATTAAAAATCTAGCAGTGTTTTGCTACAAAATCTCTAAGTTCTTGGTTTAGAACTTAGCTTCTTTCTTGAGAGAGTGTTAGGAATATGTGTATTAGTTTGATGATAAGTTAAACAAAACACTTAAGTAGAAATCTAGTGTTTGTAGCCTCAACGGATAAGACCATTCTGGCTATCCGTTGATGGAGTAGCTTTAATTAGAAATAAGTTTAGTATTGTAGCACATTTCAGTTTCTGTATTTAAGTTATAATTCTTAGATGTTGTGGGAAATTATAAGTCATGTTGACTACTAGTGGATATGCAAATAGGAGGGCTAATTGTAAATATTTCATGCCTTGTAATTTTGTATAAGTGAAGTAGTATCAACAGATAAATTAAAGGCCTTCAACGGATGAGAATCAAAGCTTCAACAGATGTCTCTAAAGCTTCAACGGATAACATCCATCAACGGATGAGTGCATCAACGGATAAAGCTTCAACTGCTAATGCATCAACAGATAAAGCCATCAACGGATGAAAGCTTCAACGGATGCTCAGTTCAATAGCAGTTGACAGTGACAATTCATAAGTTGACAGAGGCACATGGGTTGACAGAGACAATTGGAATGTGGTAGCCTCTTGGAGGAATCAAGAAAATGCAGCATTTCCATTCTGGTGCAAACAAGGAAGTATTCAAAGATTCACAGATTATCCTAGATTGCATTGAATAGAGAAATGAAGAAGAAACATGTGAAGAATCTTTTTTAATTATATTTGTACTTTTGTCTTCACTTGTAAACTTGGTGATATATAAACCAAGTTGCAGCTAGTAATTAGAGTGTGAATTTTCCAGAGCTGTTTAGAAAAACATAGAGAGAAAATCATCTAGTTTGTACTAGGACGCAGCTGTGATCAATTCTTTGAATCACAGATTTTCTGAAATACACATCTCTGGTGGAACAACAAATCCACCAGAAAAGTTTTTGAAGCCTTTGTGTTCTTTACATTTGTTTCTTGAATATATATATGTCGGCACCTGCTCAAAGCAATTCACACACAACTGTTCATCAAAACACTTAGCCTTTGAAACTGCTCAAAACTTGAAAAAGTTTTGAGATTTACATTCAACCCCCCTTCTGTAAATCTCATTATTAGTTCCTTGGGAATAACAATTGGTATCAGAGCAAGCTCTTAACTTACAAAGAGTTTAAAGATCTATTCTACTAACATCATGAGTAAGAAGGATATTGGTGTAAAGATTCCAATCCTGGAAAGAGATAATTATCATCACTGGAAAGTGAAGATGCATCTACATCTTCTCTCTCAAGATGAAAGGTACATCAACTGCATTGAAAATGGTCCTCACATCCCTCACAAGGTGGCCACAACTGCAACTGCCACAATGGCTATTGGACAGTCTATTCCCAAGCCAAAAGCAGAATGGACTGATGAAGATATTGAAGAGGTTCACAAGGACAAGAAAGCCATGAATATTCTGTTTAATGGCCTAGATCAAGATATGCTTGATAATGTCATTAACAGCCAAACTGCTAAGGAAATTTGGGATACTGTGCAACTTATATGTGAAGGTACTGAACAAGTCAGAGAAAACAAAATGCAGCTTCTCATTCAACAGTATGAATACTTTCATTTTGAAGAAAGAGAATCACTGAATGATACCTTCAATAGATTTCAGAAACTGTTGAATGGATTGAAGCTATATGGCAGAGTGTACCAAGCCAAGGATTCCAACTTAAAATTTCTGAGGTCTCTACCAAAGGAATGGAAGCCTATGACTGTTTCACTAAGGAATTCTCAAGATTATAAGGACTTCACACTTGTAAGATTATATGGAATTTTGAAGACCTATGAACTTGAGATGGAGCAAGATGGGCTGTTGGAAAAGGGAAAGAGAAAAGGTGGATCAGTTGCACTTGTAGCTGACAATGAGAAGACTGAAGCCAGGAATGAAGAAAAGACAATGCCAAGTCTCAAAATTGGCACAAGCAAATCAGAATCAAGCAAGGGAAAGGAGCAAGTAGCTGAGGTTGAAGATAGTTCCAGTCAAAATGACTCTGATGATGTTGATGAACATCTGGCTTTTTTGTCCAGGAGGTTTGCAAAGATGAAATTCAAGAAAAATGCTAAATTCACTAAGTCAAACAAGAACATGGTGGACAAATCTAAGTTCAAATGTTATAACTGTGGCATAAGTGGACACTTTGCAAATGAGTGCAGAAAGCCAACCTTTGATAAGAAGAAATTTGAGCAAGTGGATTACAAAATGAAATATTTCGATTTGCTCAAACAAAAGGAAAGAGCTTTTCTGACTCAGGATGACTGGGCAGCGGATGGAGCCAATGAAGATGATGATATGGAATATGTCAACTTAGCCCTGATGGCTAATTCTTATGAGAATGAAACTAGTTCATCAAGCAACCAGGTAATTACTACTGACCTCTCTCAGCTTTCTAAAATTGAATGCAATGAAGCTATAAATGATATGTCCAATGAATTATATCATTTGTGTGTTTCCCTTAAATCACTAGCTAAAGAAAACACAAGAATTAAAGAGAATAATTTGTTCTTAAGTGATAGGAATGTTGTGTTAGAGGGTAAGGTAATTGAGCTTGAAAAGATTAAAAGAAAATGTTTATCTGTTGAGAGTGAACTAGAATAATCTGTTAAGAAAGTAGAAATTCTTTCTAAAAGATTAGAACGTGAACAAGATGTAATCAAGGCCTGGAAAACATCTAGGGATGTTAGTGCTCAGATTGTCAAGGTTCAGGGAATTGAATCACTATGTGAGAATGTCTAGAAGAAAAACAAAAAGGAAGTAGAGTTAATTGATGGATTATCAACGGATGTAGAATCAACGGATGATGAAAGTTATCCGTTGAAGGAAGAAAAGGAGCATACGTTGAAGGCTCATTAATTAAAACAGGCAAATGATTCTAAAAAGAACAATTTGAAAAATCTCAATAAGAAGTTTGGTTCAACTTCCAAGAACTTTGTCAAAGAAGAAGCTAGCACATCCAAAGATGCCAGTAAGGTGAATATAGGACACATGACTTTAGATCAGTTGAAGAATAGACTTTAGATGGTTGAGGATAAAAAGGAAACTAAAAGGAAATCTAATAGAAATGGGAAGGTAGGGATTAACAAACACAACAATTACACACCTGGTAAGTATGCTCCAAGAAAAAGTTGTGTGCATTGTAAAAGTGTTAATCATCTATCTGCTAACTGCAAGTCTGTTAAGAATGCTCCCATGCCTTTAACTCCTTCCATGCCTAACATGTCTATGTCACCTCTGCATGCTATGCATGTTATGTCTCAACAGAATCCTCATACACATTTTGCAAACATGCCATATGTTAATAATCCTTATTTTGCTGCATTCAGTATGCCTCAAATGCCATACAACATGCTTATGTGGAATAATATGTTTGCACAACCTATGCCTTAT
The DNA here is from genome assembly GCF_009905375.1 of Apium graveolens. Taxonomy (NCBI): domain Eukaryota; kingdom Viridiplantae; phylum Streptophyta; class Magnoliopsida; order Apiales; family Apiaceae; genus Apium; species Apium graveolens. The sequence goes on from NC_133649.1 coordinate 170,025,115, forward strand.
CAAATTCAACCAAATATGCTAAATGATTCTGTGACTAACCCTACACTTCAACCAACCACATCTGAGACCAAGGTTGACCCAATGTTACCTAAGTCAAAAGATGCAGGAGGTATGAAGTCTAGGAAAAAGACTAACAAGGCTGGACCCAAGGAAACTTGGGTACCAAAATCAACTTGATTTGATTTTGTTTTGTGCAGGGAAAAAGAAGGAATCTATGGTACTTGGACAGTGGTTGTTCAAGGCACATGACAGGAGATTTTACCCTGCTCACAGAGTTCAAGGAGAGAGCTGGCCCTAGCATAACCTTTGGAGATGACAGCAAAGGGTTCACTATAGGATATGGCTTGATTTCAAAAGAAAATGTCATCATTGATGAAGTTGCATTAGTTGATGGTCTCAAACACAATCTATTGAGCATCAGTCAACTATGTGACAGAGGGAATATTGTTTCCTTCAATTCTGAAGCTTGTGTTGTCACAAGTAAGAAGGACAACAAAGTGGTTCTAACTGGAGTTAGAAAAGGGAATGTGTACTTGGCTGACTTCAACTCTACAGATGCAGAATCAATTACTTGTCTTTTCAGCAAAGCAAGTCCATATGAAAGTTGGCTATGGCACAAGAAGCTGTCTCATTTCAATTTCAAGACAATGAATGATCTAGTCAAAAAGGACTTAGTTAGAGGAATGCCTCTAGTGGAATTCTCAAGGGATGGACTGTGTGATGCTTGTCAGAAAGGAAAGCAAAAGAGAGCATCATTCAGTAAGAAGCTTGAATCAGCAATTGATGAACCATTACAACTGCTACACATGGATCTTTTTGAACCAATCAATGTATTGTCAATTTCAAGGAAAAGATATTGCCTAGTGATTGTAGATGATTTCTCAAAGTTTTCATGGACCTACTTTCTTGGATCAAAGGATGAAGCTAGTGAAATCATTATCAATCATATCAAGCAAGTCAACAATCATCCAGATTTCAAAGTAAGGAATATCAGGAGTGATAATGGAACTGAGTTCAGGAATTCTACCATGAGGTTGTTCTGTGAAGAAAATGGGATCATGCATGAGTTCTCAGCTCCAAGGACTCCATAACAGAATGGTATGGTGGAAAGGAAGAACAGATCACTAATTGAAGCTGCAAGAACAATGCTTGAAGAGTCAAAACTCCCAACATATTTTTGGGCTGAGGCTGTTAACTGTGCATGTGACACTCAAAATATTTCTCTAATCAATCAGGAAAAAGGCATGACTCCCTATCAATTGTTCAAGAGAAGAAAACCAACTTTAAACTTTCTTCATGTCTTTGGTTGCAAATGCTACATTCTAAGGAATCAACCTGATCACAAAGGGAAGTTTGATGCAAAGGCTGATGAAGGAATATTTGTTGGTTATTCTCCTGGAAAATCATATAGGGTCTACAATCTAAGAACCAACATTGTTATGGAATCTGTGCATGTTGTGTTTGATGATAAAAAGATTGATGGACTAACAGATGAGGGACATCATGAAGGACTCAAATTTGACAACATTGAGATATATTGTGATGATAGTGAAGATGAGAATGATGGAGAAGGCACCTCGAAAAGAATTCAAAATCTTCCTTTGGATAATGCACAAAATGCTGCATCAGTTGAAAGTCATAATTCAGCATCCGTTGAAAGAAGTAATACAACATCCGTTGAAAGACAAAGTGCATCATCCGTTGAAGTACATAATGAAGCATCCATTGATCATAGTCTATCAACGGATAATCAATTTACTTCATCAGTTGATAGAACTCCCAGTTCCTTTCAAAGGATCAGTAACTCAGGGGGAGTTTCAGCCAATCAACACTCTATCTCACATCATGACAATATTGAGGCAACCTCATCTAGAGCTAATCTACCACCTCAAAGGAAATGGACCAAGAATCATCCTTTTGAATTGATCATTGGTGATGCAACATCTAAGGTGTAGACTAGAAGGGCTACTCAAGATGAATGTCTATACAGTAGTTTTCTATCACAGGAGGAACCGAAGAGAGTGGAAAAAGCTCTATTGGATCCAGATTTGATTTTAGCAATGCAAGAGGAGCTAAACCAATTTGAGAGGAACAAGGTATGGAAGCTGGTACCCAAGCCAAAGAACAAGAGCTCTATTGACACAAAATGGGTATTCAGGAACAAGATGGATGAAAATGGCATTGTCATAAGGAATAAAGCCAGATTGGTTGCCAAGGGCTATTCTCAACAAGAGGGAATAGATTTTGATGAGACATTTGCTCCAGTTGCAAGACTTGAAGCCATCAGAATCTTTCTAGCCTATGCAGCCCATGCCAATTTCAAAGTCTATCAAATGGATGTCAAGAGTGCATTTCTGAATGGAGAATTGGAAGAAGAAGTTTATGTAAGCCAACCTCCAGGATTTGAAGATCCAAACTTTCCAGACTATGTGTATTATCTGTTGAAAGCACTCTATGGACTAAAACAAGCACCTAGAGCCTGGTATGAGACTTTGTCAAAATTTCTCCTAGATAATTACTTCACAAGAGGTACTGTTGATAAAACTCTTTTCTTTAGAAATGTTAATGGCTCTACAATACTTGTTCAAATCTATGTAGATGATATTATTTGGTTCTACAGATGATAAGCTTTGCAAAAAGTTTGCTAAGTTAATGCAAAGTAAATATGAAATGAGCATGATGGGAGAGCTAACTTATTTTCTTGGTTTACAAGTTAAACAAGTTAGTGGTGGAATTTTCATTAGTCAAACTAAATATATTTATGATCTTTTAAAGAAGTTTGACTTAATGGATTGTTCATCTGCAAAAACTCCCATGGCCACTGCCACCAAGCTTGAATTAAACAAGGCTGAAAAGTCTGTAGATATTACAAGTTATAGAGGCATGGTTGGCTCACTTCTATATTTAACTGCTAGTAGACCTGATATAATGTTTTCTACATGTCTCTGTGCTAGATTTCAAGCTGGCCCTAAAGAATCTCACTTAGTGGCTATTAAAAGAATTTTCAGATATCTCAAAGGGACTCCAAATCTAGGAATTTGGTACCCTAGAGAGTCTGGCTTTGATCTAATTGGCTACTCAGATGCAGATTATGCAGGTTGCAAAATAGACAGGAAAAGTACAACCGGCACCTGTCAATTTTTAGGGAATAAGCTTGTGTCATGGTTCAGCAAGAAGCAAAATTCTGTTCCTACATCAACAGCTGAGGCTGAGTACATTGCTGCTGGTAGTTGCTGTGCACAGATACTGTGGATGAGGAATCAACTATTTGACTATGGACTAACTATTGACAAAATTCCAATATTCTGTGACAACACAAGTGCCATTGCCATTACTGAAAATCCAGTACAGCACTCAAGAACCAAGCACATTGACATCAAGTATCACTTCATAAGGGAACATGTGATGAATGGTACAGTGGAACTTCATTTTCTTCCAAGTGAAAAGTAGATTGCAGACATATTTACCAAGCCACTTGATGAATCAACATTCACAAGATTAGTAAGTGAGCTAGGTATGCTTAATTATTCATAAATTCATGTCCTTATTATAATTTGTTTTGAAGCCTGAAATGAATTTGTTGCAAGAACAAAGTTGGCTTTAAGTAAAGATTATTCTATCAATGGATATTCCCTATCCGTTGAAAGCCAAAATTGTTCTATCAACGAATGTTCATTATCCGTTGAAAGACAAATACATTTCTGGTAATTTTATCCTTCAACGGATAAAACTGTGTTAATCTTCAACGGATAACTATTTACCTCATCCGTTGAAGTGTTACATCAGTTGTTTTAAGTAAGTCACAACTGTTGATTCTTTTACTTAACTGTTGATACATATATATATACACAGTTGTGTGTATTTGTATTAAAGGCAATTTTTAGAATTCATACAGTTTTTTTTATTCTCAAACGGCTGTAATTTACTTAAAAATAGTGTATAATCATTTTCTTTGTGTTTTAATTTGAGAAAGTATAAAAGCCCTTTGAATTCTTATTTTCACTTTACGCTTTCTTGTAATTTTTCAAAAGCTTTTACTCTCTCTCTTTCTCTCCCAAAACTCTCAACTGTTCTCTGCAACCTCTACCCACTACAATGGCACCAGTAGTAAAGATAATGTCACAGTCCGGATTTGTCTATGAGAAAAACAATTCCATAGCTTTGGTAGAAAATAATGAAGCCCACTCAGATTATCACAAGATGATGGACTTCATGAAAAACTACAAACTAAGCTATGCAATGCTGGAAGCCCCAACTATTTACTGTGAGGTAATTGGGGAGATTTGGACAACTACAGAGTTCAATCCCACAGATATGACCATCACTTTCTCTCTCAAAGGTAAGGATTACTGTATTAACTGTGATGATATACAGTCCTATTTCAAACTACCTGAGAACAATGCCATGACACCACACACTGATAATGATGTATCTAGTATATTATATTCCATAGGCTATTCTTTTGATTCTGCTAGTTTAGGGAGTATTAGAAGAAAAGGCCTTAGGAAAGAATGGAGTTTTCGTGGTGATGCCTTTATCAAGGTTTTCTCTGGGAAAATTAGTAATTTTGATGCAATAACTTCATCTCTAGTTAATATGCTCTATATGCTAGTTTCTGATAGGTATTTTAATTTTAGCAACTATGTCATGCTAGAATTGGGTACCAGGTTAGGTAACAAAGCTAATAGACCTCATAACATCTACTATGCTAGATTTTTTATGTTATTGGATAACCATATTGCTGAAGGTTTGGTCATAACCAATGAGAGTAATAAACTCAAATGCTAGGCACAAGAAAAAAGGGTTCTTGCAGACCTTTTGAGAATTAACCTCAACAATCAGGTGCCATTGGTATATTTACCAATAATGAATGCACCTCAGGTAAGTGAGGTAAATACTTCTTCAACTCCTACTACTTCCAACCCCATTATTTCTTTGCCTTCAAGTGTGGCCATGAAATCTGTGTCTTTGTCCCAACAGATTCCTACGAAAACCACCAAACCTAAAGTTTCAAGACCAAAGTCAAAGAAAGCCACCTCTGTTATTTCTCAAAAGACAACAATTGTAACAACTACCATAAACCCTGAGGGGAGTGAACTGGGTGTGAGTGGTGAGGGGAGGGGTGAACATCAAGAAACCCCCAAGGATAAGGTAGGAGAGGTAAGTGGTACCCCAGCTAGCCAAGCCACAGTTTCTCAAAAGACTGTGGTGGTTGAAAAGGATTCAAACTCATCCCTAGTTGTATCCTCCCAAAAGGGTGCAGCTATTGAAAATAGTCCCCAACCAGGGACACAGAGTAAAAGAGGGAGGGAAACTGAAGCCACACACACACCTGTAAAAGCCTTTACAAGAAAAAAGAGGGTCAAAAACTTAGTTTCCACACAGGGTGCATGAAAGAGATTTGTCCTAAGTCCAATCATGTATGAGGATTTAGGAATAACTTTTATGTAATCTATTTTGATTTCATTGATATTAATAAAAGGCTTGTTTTGTTTTTATTATGGGCTCTATCTATTTAAATGTTTAAATAAGAGATACCACAGTTTAGAGTAAAGTTTTTTTATGGATTGTGATGAGATCATAATAATGAGACCTAAAAGATGATAACTCTAAACTTAAATAGTTCATGGTCGTAGGATTACTAACTGGTAACTAATAATCCACAAAGATCGGTACATACTATGCTTGCTTCATTATGAAGGATGTCTGTTCTCATAGACATTTGTGTGGTGACACAATAGCTAGTATGTAGGTGCTTATTATAGAATAAGTTCACTGAACATGACTCACACAGCTGAACAACTGATGGAGTTCACTCACATGTCAGCAGTTGTTCATATAGTGATAGTTGTACAAGTATCCTTAGAGTTGAGGTCATCATAGTCATCTTGTGTACACTGAACTATGCTTTGGTTTACTTCTTATTCTCAAGGGACAATTATAAGGGCTCTACTGGGTATAGGAATTTGTACACGAAGATAGTGTATGATCAATAAAGGATTTACTCCTTCCAGTGTAGGAAGAGAATGTTCAATGCTGATCCACTTATGTTAGTACAGGAATCTCTAGCCAGAGTGAATGAAATTAGAAAGGAGTTTCTAATTTACATTAAATAGAACTAAGCATAGTGAATGGGAAAGCAGGTGATTAAATAAGATAGGCTTGACACCAGTTCCATGCCTTGTATTTAATCCTGAAATTGCAGGGTATAAGGAATTAATTATACGGTAACTACTCACTGAATAGGTTCTTGGTATTCTAAGCAGTGAATTCGTATTATCCGCATAGTCGCGATATGCTGAGAAGTATCCCTCACGATGTAGAATAAATATGATTAATTAATTAATCATATTTAATGAATTAGAGAATTTATATAAATAATGATAAAATAGTTTTATTATTATTTATTTCTACTATCGGCTTAATATTGAACTTACAGGGTCACACCATAAAAGAGAATGATTTAATGGTGGAGGAATTAATTAATAATGGCTGATAATTATTTATTTATGAAATAAATAATTAATTGGCAAATTTAATAATTGATTAAATGAGATTTAATTGATTATAAATTAATTAAGAAAAGGTTCTTAATATTATTAATTAAGAATTTAATTTTTGGAAATTAAATCAAGTGAGAGAATTATTTCTAAAGAGTTTAGAAAAAGGATTAATAATTAAAAGGTGTTTTAATTATTAGTGAGAATAATGAAGGGTTAATAATAATAATATTTTATGGGAAAATTTTCAGCTGAAAATTTTACCTATAAATATACTATTATAAACCCTATTTTTGCCTAAACCAAAAAGATTTACAAAACCCTAATTCTCTCCATCTCCTCCTCCTTCATTATATCGTTTTCTTGGTGGATACCGGTGGAGTGTTTCACACTTGAGGAGCAGCTGCTAAGGATCTCCATTCATCATTCTTGGATCGCTATTAAAGACCTCAATCTTTCCATTAACGTAAAGCTTCTTAAGGTAAACATACTGAACTACGAATTAAATATTATTTTTCGCATAGATCCTGCGGAGGGTTTCGGTTTTTTTAAGATTAAATTTATTTTTTCGCTGCGTTTATGTGCTAAAAACCCTTCAATGGCATCAGATCTACTTGCAAAAAGTTTTTAATTCATTTATGTGTTTAACTATTTTCGATATATGAGCATGTACGTGATTCGCCATGATTTGATGTTGATATAATATGCTTATATATGTATGGTTTTGAATATATGATATTCATGTGAGTTGTATAATCATAAGATGATTATGTAATATGTATATATACTGATATATACATGATTTATGTTTGTTCTAATTATGAGAATCATATTAGATACAGATTCTGAATTGGCTACTGCAGATTTGCTGAAATCTGGGTCTGGTGTCCGATTTACGCAAACGAATACCCTCTTTCATAGGTAAACGAGCGTCTGAACAAAACTGATAGCTATTGCTATCAACAACTCGTCTGTAAGGCGTTTGACATCGTTTACTTCCCGTAAACAGTGATTCTTGTTTTTCTGATTTGATTCTGATTTTTCTGATTTTTGTCATATTTTCTTTTTATGATTAGATCATGGATAATATGATATGTTAAGATCAGATTATGTGTTTTAACATGCTTTTATGTGTTGTATGAGCATGGTGGATGGTTATGGCCTTTCGACCTTAGTGTAATGATTTTGGTTTTGGTTTTAAATACGACTTGCATGTCGTCAATCTTTGTAATCATAAATCTCGAATGTAACTCGAGTTATTCTTGTAAGTTCATTAGATTAGTTTTACTTTCAATCATGTAATGTAATTGAAGACTCAAGAAGGCTATCCAATGGAGGCGATACAAAGAAGAAGACGAGGCTTACAAGAAGTCTAAACAAAGAAGAAGACTTATGTAATAAGTAGTTGTATTTATTTCCATCACCACATTAGATTGACCTTGATCTTTATCATGAGCTTGATAAAGATCACATAGGATGGGGCCATAACTAAACACATTTACTTTATTGCACTTTACATTTACTTGTTTATTTAATTTTATATATGAGATATATGCCTATGTTTACCATGCGATGATAGATTTAGGTGAACTTAAATCAATATAAGGCGTGCTCTAGAAAATCTAGAATAGGAATCGTTTCTTGCCTTAACAATAAATATTATGAATACTATCATGAGATTCTTGTGTTTATGAAACACGTAATTGAATATGAATTTTCAATATTGAGAGAAAGGATGATTATGTCAACAACAGATTTATATCTGTAAGAAAGGGTTATTAAGTGACGCCTCTTGACAATGCTCCACCCGATCTGGGAATCATCTGATTATCGATTATTGATTTGAAATATTTAATTTAAAAGGAAGAATCTCTTTATAATATGATTATGATTGTAACGTAATATAATCCCTCTAAAATTAAATAATATAAAGTAGTAATTGGCCAATGACACAACGGGCTTGTGTCGGTCCTAGCCTTCCAACATGGTAGAAAGTGGTTCTTAATTTTAAATCATTGTCGTTTCGTGCTACAGCCGAGGGCTTTGATTTCGAAATAAGAAATACTTGTCTATTACATAGAGATGTGTACATTGAATTAGAATCTAAAGGTCGGTACGTGATACAGCCGTGGGCCGTTGGAGACTGGTTCAATTGTACGAAATGTTGGGTTAGACTTGACTTAGAATATTTAGTTTGTCATGCCACAGTCGTGACTCAATTATTCAAGAGGCTAAACTTATATTAGGGAATAACATAAGATGTAATTGACAAGAGTTGTCTGCCTATTGAACATCACATGACGTTTCGTGCCACAGCCAAGGTTGTGTGATGGAATGTAGGATCCCTATTCCCACTAGCATTATGAATGCTTAATTTTCACTTAGGGGGTTGAAAAAAATTAGATAAACTAGTGGGAGACACTTATGAATAAAGACCCGATTCATATAGTGTTTTGAAATGAAATTGAATATTTGCTAAGTGTTGTTATGTGTTTATCATTTACAAATTTACTATATTCGTCATGTCTTCTGCACTATCACTCCGGAGCATACTTGATGCTCACAAGTTGACTGGTCCTAATTTAGCTATTTGTTTTCACTGTAACAAGTTGGGGCACTGGAAGAGGAACTGCAAGGTTTACCTTGCAGAATTGAAGAAGAAGAAGGGTAGTAAGACTACCGCTTCTGATTCAGGCATGTTCATGATCGAAGTTAATATGTCACTAGGTCAAATTTCTACTTGGGTATTAGATACCGCCTGTGGTTCTCATATTTGCAATTCGTTGCAAGGACTAAAGGGAAGTAGGACTCTTGAAAAAGATGAGGTGATTCTACGTATGGGCAATGGAGCAAGGATTGCGGCCATATCTGTAGGATCATTTAGTTTACATATGCCTACGGGCAAGACTATTATTTTAAATAATTGTTATTACGTTCCCTCTATTGTGAGGAATATTGTTTCTATTCCTATGTTGGATGTGGATGGTTTTTCATTTATTATTAAGAATAATGAATGTTCTATCCTTAGAGATAATGTTCTTTTTGGATGTGGCATTTTAAATAATGGTATGTATGTATGTGACGTAGAGCATGATTTACTTCAGATTGAACAAACTAATAAAAGAAAACGAGATGATGAAAATCTGACCTATTTATGGCACTGTAGGCTAGGTCATATTAGTGAAAATAGACTGCGGACATTGCATAAGGAAGGGTTACTTGACCCCTTTGATTTTGAATCATATCCTACATGCGAGTCTTGTCTATTGGGTAAAATGACCAAATCTCCATTTAGTGGACATGGAGAGAGGGCTGCAGATTTGCTAGGATTGGTACACACAGATGTATGTGGACCAATGTCTACGTAAGCCATGGGTGGATTTTCATACTTCATTACTTTCATAGATGATAGATCTAGATTCGAATATGTGTATTTGATGAAACACAAGTATGAAGCCTTTGAAAAGTTCAAAGAAGATAAACATGAAGTGGAGAAACAAACCAAACACAGTATTATAACTCTTCGATCAGATCGAGGTGGTGAATACTTGAATGGAGAGTTTCTAGATTATCTCAAAGAAAATGGTATAGTCTCCCAGTGGACTCCTCCATATACTCCACAGTTAAATGGGGTATCTGAAAGGAGAAATCGAACTTTGTTAGACATGGTTCGGTCCATGATGAGCTATGCGAATCTTCCAGTATTCCTATGGGGTTATGCATTGGAAACCTCAGCATATTTACTGAATAAGGTGCCTTCCAAATCTGTTCCTCAAACACCATATGAGATATGGAAAGAAAGGAAACCGAGTCTTAAGCACGTTAAGATTTGGGGATGTCCAGCTTATGTCAAGAAAGTTGATCCAGATAAGCTGGAATCTCGATCCGTAAAATGTAATTTTGTGGGATATCCTAAAGAGACTTTGGGGTATTACTTTTACACCGATCATCGGGTGTTTGTCTCCAGACATGCTACCTTCTTGGAAAAGGAGTTTATCCTTGAAGGAAACAGTGGGAGCAAAATTGAACTTAATGAAGTTCAAGAAGCACAAACTACTACGGATCAAGTGGAAACACATATTCAGACTGAACAACCTTCTGTGGAACAGCCCATTCGTAGGACAGGGAGAGTGTCTCGCCAACCTGAGAGGTATTTTGGCCTTGTCATTGAGAATGGAAATGAGTTGTCAATCATTGATGATGACAACCCTGTGACCTATAATGAGGCTATGAGTAGTGTTGACTCAGAGAAATGGCATAGTGCCATGAAATCCGAAATGGAATCTATGTATACCAACCAAGTATGGACTCTGGTTGAGGCGCCTGAAGGTGTTAAGCCTATTGGGTACAAGTGGGTATATAAAAGAAAGATTGGATCAGATGGCCAGGTGGAGACCTATAAGGCCAGGATCGTGGCAAAAGGATTCAAACAAAGGCGGGATTGACTTTGATGAAACTTTTTTGCCTGTAGCCCTGTTAAAATCAATTCGGATTTTGCTTGCGATTGCTTCTTACTACGACTATGAGATCTGGCAAATGGACGTGAAAACGGCCTTCCTCAATGGGGAACTTGAGGAGGAAGTGTATATGACACAACCAGAGGATTTTCTTTCCAAGGGAAATGAACACCTAGTGTGTAAGCTGCTGCGAACCATATATGGTTTAAGGCAAGCTTCTCATAGATGGAACATCCATTTTGATGAGACAATCAAAGAGTTTGGTTCTTTCAAAAACATAGATGAACCATGTGTCTACAAGAAGGTTAGTGGGAGTGCGGTAACATTTCTTGTATTGTATGTGGATGACATACTTCTTATAGGAAATGATATACCGATGCTGCAATCAGTCAAAGTATGGCTATCAAAGAACTTCACCATAAAGGACTTGGGAGAAGCATCCTACATTCTCGGTATGAAGATCTATAGAGATAGATCTAGAAGAATGATAGGTCTTACCTAGGGTACATACATCCAGAAAGTGCTTAAAGGGTTTAGCATGGAAAACTCCAAAAGAGGTCTCATACCGATGAGCCATGGAGTGTCCCTTTTCGAAAAAATGTCTCCTAAGACACCTGAGGAAAGAGATCGTATGAGTAAGATTCCTTATGCTTCAGCAATAGGATCTATCATGTACGCGATGTTGTGTACAAGGCCTGATGTAGCTTATTCAAATAGTGTGACGAGCAGATATCAGTCCAATCCAGGTGAAGACCACTGGAAAGCCGTGAAAAACATCCTTAAGTACTTGCGAAGGACTCGGGACATTTTTCTTATTTTTGGTGGTGAATCTGAGTTGAAAATAGAGGGTTATACTGACTCTAGTTTTCAATCATAAAGTGATAGCAAATCCATGTCAGGGTACGTGTTTACTCTGAATGGTGGTGCAATTCAGATTGTTGAAAGAGGAGATGTCAACGTCGAGAGAGTTGATACACATAATAACGTAGCAGACCCACTCACAAAGCCACTTTCTCAGAGTCACTTTGATCGTCATAAAGACAAGATGGGTATTAGATACCAGAGTGATTGGCTTTAGTACAAGTGCGAGATTGAAAGAGATATGTCCTAAGTCTAATCATGTATGAGGATTTAGGAATAACTTTTATGTAATCTGTTTTGATTTCGTTGATATTAATAAAAGGCTTATTTTGTTTTTATTGCGGGCTCTATCTATTTAAATGTTTAAATAAGATATACCACAGTTTAGAGTAAAGCTTTTTTATGGATTGTGATGAGATCATAATAATGAGACCTAAAAGATGATAACTCTAAACTTAAATAGTTCATGGTCGTAGGATTACTAACTGGTAATTAATAATCTGCAAAGATCGGTACATACTATGCTTCCTTCATTATGAAGGATGTCCGTTCTCATAGAAATTTGTGTGGTGACATTATAGCTAGTATGTAGGTGCTTATTATAGAATAAGTTCACTGAATAAGACTCACACAGCTGAACAACTGATGGAGTTCACTCACGTGTCAGCAGTTGTTCACATAGTGATAGTTGTACAAGTATCCTTAGACTTGAGGTCATCATAGTCATCTTGTGTACACTGAACTATGCTTTGGTTTAGTTCTTAGTCTCAAGGGACAATTATAAGGGCTCTACTGGGTATAGGAATTTGTACACGAAGATAGTGTATGATCAATAAAGGATCTACTCCTTCCAGTGTAGGAAGAGAATGTTCAATGCTGATCCACTTATGTTAGTTCAGGAATCTTTGGCCAGAGTGAATGAAATTAGAAAGGAGTTTCTAATTTACATTAAATAGAACTAAGCATAGTGAATGGGAAAGCAAGTGATTAAATAAGATAGGCTTGACACAAGTTCCATGCCTTGTATTTAATCCTGACATTGTAGGGTCGAAGGAATTAATTGTACGGTAACTACTCACTGAATAGGTTCTTGGTATTCTAAGCAGTGAATTCGAATTATCCGGATAGTCGCGATATGCTGAGAAGTATCCCTCACGATGTAGAATAAATATGATTAATTAATTAATCATATTTAATGAATTAGAGAATTTATATAAATAATGATAAAATAGTTTTATTATTATTTATTTCTACCACCGGCTTAATATTGAACCTACAGGGTCACGCCATAAAAGAGAATGATTTAATGGTGGAGGAATTAATTAATAATGGCTGATAATTATTTATTTATGAAATAAATAATTAATTGGCAAATTTAATAATTGATTAAATGAGATTTAATTGATTATAAATTAATTAAGAAAAGGTTCTTAATATTATTAAATAAGAATTTAATTTTTAGAAATTAAATCAAGTGAGAGAATTATTTGTAAAGAGTTTAGAAAAAGGATTAATAATTAAAAGGTGTTTTAATTATTAGTTAGAATAATAAAGGGTAATAATAATAATATTTTATGGGAAAATTTTCAGCTGAAAATTTTGCCTATAAATATACTATTATAAACCCTATTTTTGCCTAAACCAAAAAAGATTTACAAAACCCTAATTCTCTCCATCTCCTTCTCCTTCATTACATTGTTTTCTTGGTGGATACCGGTGGAGTGCTTCACAGTTGAGGAGCAGCTGCTAAGGATCTCCGTTCATCGTTCTTGGATCGCTATTAAAGACCTCCATCTTTCCATTAACGTAAAGCTTCTTAAGGTAAACATACTGAACTACGAATTAAATATTATTTTTCGCATGGATCTTGCGAAGGGTTTCGGTTTTTTTAAGATTAAATTTACGTTTTCGCTGCGTTTATGTGCTAAAAACCCTTCAGTGCACACACTGCACAGTTACACCCACCTGTATCTATGCCTTCTCAAATTCAGCTTGATGTGACTCCAACAAATGTGGAGTCACAGCCCCATTATCTCATAATTGACACACATCAATCACCAAATTCTCCATCACCATCTCTGGATGTGGACATGATATTCACATCAATTCCTGATTCTCCCTCTTTATAACTGAGGGAGGAGCCCCACTCAAACACTGGTGATCATAATATTTTAGATGATTTGTTGGATCATCAGCCAATTCTTTCAGACTTAGTTGAAGTATCTTTGTCACCCAAATTAAAATCAATCTACACAGATTCAACAATTATGTCAATTTCAGTTTCTACTTTTTTTCCTTCTTCAACGAATATTCCTCATCCGTTGATAAGTGGTTGTTCTTCGACGGATAAGCTTATCAGCAGTTATCCGTTGATACCATCAGTTCCTACTTCAACGGATACTCCCTATCCGTTGATAGTCTCTAAACAAATAACTGAATCAATTCCAAGTGTAGAAGACATGGTTACTGTACAATCACTTCTAGGATTGAGGGAAGGGAGTGAAAATTTGAGTGAGAGGCTGGGTTGCTCCCAGGCAAAAGGAGAGGTTGAGAGTCTAAATATGCATGCTATTTCTTCCAGCATGGTAAAAGAAAGTGAGAGGAGTGCCACCTTAGTAGGTGAGGGTGAGGGTGTGAGGAGTATGAGCCAGGGGGAGCCCCTAATGCAAGAAAAGAGAGAAATTGAGAGAAAAGCAGGTACAGAAGGTATAAGGGTGGATCCAGCCATTGCTAATGAGTCAATGATTATGGATGATGCTGAAAAGGAAAGATAATTTCAGCAACATTACAAAGCTGTAATTGATAACATTTCCTCGGATGCTGACACTTTTACTCATCCTGTGTCAGCCTATCAATTGTTGGCTACTCAGGGCAATGAGGAGGCAGAAAAGACTTTAAACTTAGTGCATACTTCAGAATCTCTACAAAGGGATAAAGCTGCTGTCAACTTGATGCCTTCTACAGCTGGTGAGCCATCTGAAGAATTTGGAGTAAATTCTAATGATGATGACTCTGTTTCATTTGATGGAAGCTTGAACTTAGGGGGAGATGAAGGCCCAAGTTCTATTCCAAACTTACCTGAATGGGCATTGACAAAGGAGTCAACACCAGGACAATTCAATGTCTTCTTAGTCAAACAAATCATGTCTATCCAAAGAGCCATTCAGAACACCTCCAATGCTGGTACCAAAGCTCTTCTTCAAGCCCACCTAGATTCTCTACATCTCATGAAGCTACAGCAATTAAGACAGAATCTGAGTGTGGATGAACTCAAGAAGGATATAGCTGACTTGAAGTCTTACAATTCAGAGAAGCTGGATTCAGTCATGCCCTATGGTACCATGCAGGACTAGTTACTGAGACTGAGAAGAGAATCAGATGCTGAAAAGAGGCTGGCCAAGTTAGAAGATAGAGTTCAAGTCATTGAAAACTCTGTGGTCACCATTCTTCAAAATCAACAGTCTCAAACAAGTCTACTCATGCAATTGGCTAAAGCACAAGGCTTGACTCCTCTCCTTGATGATAACAAAAAGGGGGAGAATAAAGTGGAAGGGGGAGGGGAGCCATCTACAAACATCCAAATATCCAAAGTGCTAGTTCCTGCCATCACTACTTCTCCAACACTTCAAATCAAAGGAAAGCTTGATGGAATTGATCTAATCCAGCTAGCAGCAGCTGAGATAAAGGTGAAGGAGAAAAGAAAAAGAATTGATGAAAGGATGCAACAAGTGTTTGGCTCTACAACTTCAAAATTATTATCTGTGAAATATAGCACAAAGGTTGAGCCAATCATTATGGAGCACAAGCCAGTAAGGAGGAATAAGGTTGGAGAAACTTCTTTCAGGAATGTGAAACCCATGGTACTCAAGCCATCCACTAGATTCAACAGGGACTCTACAAAGAACCCACTAAACATTAGTCAATCAAAAGAAGTAGATTTTCCTCTTCCAAAACCTGATGAAGACAAAGTTTTGGGTGGTACCATCATAAAGCACAAAGAGACCAATGATGTAGTGGAAAGAATGAATATGGCTATCATTTATAGAGAGGGAAAGAGTATCTGTGTGA
The DNA here is from genome assembly GCF_009905375.1 of Apium graveolens. NCBI lineage: Eukaryota > Viridiplantae > Streptophyta > Magnoliopsida > Apiales > Apiaceae > Apium > Apium graveolens. The sequence continues at coordinate 170,041,001 of NC_133649.1, forward strand.
TGCAAGGACATCCCAAATTCTCAAAAGCCAAGAGGGAAGAAACCATGAGGTTAAAGGAAGAAGCTAAAAAGCTTAAGGCTGACAAAAGAGCACTAGCAAAGCTTGAAAAATAGCTAAAGTCAAGTCAGGATGAAGATAAGAAGAAGATTGAGGACAAGAGTGAAGAAGACAAGATTGAAAGCAGAAATGTGAATATGGGGAATGTGGTTGGTGACAGTATGGAGGATAGAAAGGAATGGCAGAAAGGGAACAAAAAGAAGGCCAATGCAAAAAGGAAGAGTGAAGATGACACTGTAGAAACCCAATCAAAATCTAAACCACTACCTTCCATTTCTGAGCCTTTTGTTGCTGATCCTAGTATAAATGTCCATGGTGAACCAATCATTCCTAAAGAGGAACCTATTGATTGGGACACCATCAACTTGCCTACCTTCCTAACTACCTCTCCACCACCAAAGAAACTGAAAAGAAAATCCAAATCTACACCTCCCCTAACCTCAAGTAAATTCACTCAGAAATATAAACCTAAGCCTAAGCCACAAGCCTCAAAGGATGATTATGTTCACATTTGTGACATAAAAGAGTTTACGGATATTGAACTCTATCTGGATGAGCTGGAGGAAGTAAGGGGAATAAGTGCATACAAACAGCTCCTAGAAAGGCTAGTGTTCAAGTATAAAGGAAATGAGGAAAGGACTTGGCCTCTTCAAAGAATTCTGAATGAAGGTTATTCTACCTTGGTTAGAGTCTACTCACCTATCAAAAGGGATTCTGGCTTTACCAGGACTGCCAAAACTGAGATTCTCAACAAGATTGCCAGCATAAGGAAAACTTGGTGGGAGTCTAATTCCTTGCCTAGAACATTACTCATACCTGAGCATGGAATTACAATTCATAAATCACCTCATTGGTTGATGGAGTTCAGAGATAATAAAGGAGTCAGAAGATTTTTCAGACTTGAAGACCGGCTTAAAATTGCCAGTAATGAAACTCTCAAGGACATGCAATCTAAGTTGGACATCAGTGAAGAAGATGAAGCTGAATTCTACAGACAACTCCAACTCCAAGTAGAGGAAAATGACAGGAGGCTAGGGAAGAAAACAAGGGATCAAAGGAAAAGAAAATAATCTGCTCAGCCTAAAGGAGCATCCTTGGAAACAATGTAATTCTTCAATTCTATCTCAGTACATACACTTTTGCAGCACTTTTGAATTTTTACTTGATTTCAGTTGATATATTTGTTAAGTGTTTTGTTATCATCAAGTTAAACCCAAATTTATGCCTACGATTCTAGTAGACATAAATAGGGGGAGATTGTTAGGAATATGTGTATTAGTTTGATGATAAGTTAAACAAAACACTTAAATAGAAATCTAGTGTTTGTAGCCTCAACGGATAAGACCATTCTGGCTATCCGTTGATGGAGTAGCTTTACTTAGAAATAAGTTTAGTATTGTAGCATATTTCAGTTTCTGTATTTAAGTTATAATTCTTAGATGTTGTGGGAAATTATAAGTCATGTTGACTACTAGTGGATATGCAAATAGGAGGGCTAATTGTAAATATTTTATGCCTTGTAATTTTGTATAAGTGAAGTAGTATCAACTGATAAATTAAAGGCCTTCAACGGATGAGAAACAAAGCTTCAACGGATGTCTCTAAAGCTTCAATGGATAACATCCATCAACGAATGAGTGCATCAACGGATAAAGCTTCAACTGCTAAAGCTTCAACGGATAACATCCATCAACGGATGAGTGCATCAACGGATAAAGCTTCAACTGCTAATGCATCAACGGATAAAGCCATCAACGGATGAAAGCTTCAACGGATGCTCAGTTCAATAGCAGTTGACAGTGACAATTCATAAGTTGACAGAGGCACATGGGTTGACAGAGACAATTGGAATGTGGTAGCCTCTTGGAGGAATCAAGAAAATGCAGCATTTCCATTCTGGTGCAAACAAGGAAGCATTCAAAGATTCACAGATTATCCTAGATTGCATTGAATAGAGAAATGAAGAAAAAACATGTGAAGAATCTTTTTTAATTGTATTTGTACTTTTGACTTCACTTGTAAACTTGGTGATATATAAACCAAGTTGCAGCTAGTAATTAGAGTGTGAATTTTCCAGAGCTGTTTAGAAAAATATAGAGAGAAAATCATCTAGTTTGTATTAGGACGCAGCTGTGATCAATTCTTTGAATCACAGATTTTTGGAAATACACATCTCTGGTGGAACAACAAATCCACCAGAAAAGTTTTTGAAGCCTTTGTGTTCTTTACATTTGTGTCTTGAATATATATCTGTCTGGAACTTCTCAAAGCAATTCACGCATAACTGTTCATCAAAACACTTAGCCTTTAAAACTGCTCAAAACTTGAAAAAGTTTTGAGATTTACATTCAACCCCCTTCTGTAAATCTCATTGTTAGTTCCTTGGGAATAACAGAGAGAATACAATTTCTAATCTATTCGGTCATTTCTTAAACAGATGACCTCAGTTAACTTTATATGATAGTTAACTTTGGTTTACACAGTGAACAATAAGAAGTGCTAATCACTTTTCTAACTTGTCACTAATCACTTCTATTTAAAGGAAAAGTGATATTTCCATATCTAGATTAGCATATCTTCATCCACTGTGTATTGGTTGATCCTCCTTTATCAGTTAATCTTCACCATTAATCTTGCACATCTCTCAAACTGGTTTTTGTAGACTTGTCAATCCAGCTATGTGAATTGTTTGTTGATTTGCAACCTTGGATATTGAACTGTTCTGCAATTCTGTACTTAGAGAAATTTCTTCACTTCGAGATCTCCAATTAAGCTGTAGAGAACTCAACATCTCGATAGGCATGTTGGCTTGTCGATATCTCTGAAACTTCATTGTTGACTTGACTTATCGACAACTCTGAGTTCTCTAGTGAATTTTGGTTTATCGATAACTCAGAGTTCTCTAATGGACTTTGGCTTATCGATAACTCAGAGTTCTCTAATGAATGTATACTTGTCGATATCTCTGAGTTCTCGAATGGGTATCTGACTTATCGATATCTCCAATAGCATTTCCTGAGTTCTCGATAGACAATTCCTGAGTTCTCGATAGGTCTTTCTGAGTTCTCAAATGACTTCTCTATAACACTAATTCTGTGACTTGTAGAGATCTTGACTTAGAATTTTTTTCACCAAACAGAATTATTCAACTCCAAGCTTCTTCATAATTCTTCTGAGGCATGACCTTCTTGATCTTCTTCTAGATAGAATTCTTAGGCTTGACACTGTTTAGGGAAAAATGCTAGAGTCTGCTCCATTTACATTTTACAGACATTAAGTGTTATAAGTATAAATTACAGATTAAGGTTAAAATACAACTAATCTTAGGGTTGTAAATATGATTTAGTCTTGTTATGATACAGGCATATCTTGCACAACAAGGAGGAAGAGCCATGGTTCGCAGATATTGTGAACTATCTTGTCAGCAATATAATGCCTCCTAATATGAATGCAGCTCAAAAAAAGAAGTTTCTGCATGAGGTGAAGTGGTACATGTGGGATGAATCGTATTTGTTTAGACAAGGAGCTGACCAGATCATCAGGAGATGTATCCCATTCTGTGAGACGGAGGGGATATTACGAGACTGTCATTCCACAGTTTATGGTGGACATTATGGTGGTGAAAAGATAGCAGCTCGTATTCTGCAAGCAGGTTTTTTCTGGCCTACTTTGTTTAAGAATGCACATTTGTTTATTTTAAGGTGTGATCGTTGCCAAAGAGTAGGGAATCATACGAGGAAGGATGAGATGCCCTTAAATGTGATGCTTGAAGTCGAGGTCTTTGATGTTTGGGGAATCGATTTCATGGGACCATTTGTCTCGTCCTGCAATAATCAATACATCTTGCTGGCAGTCGATTATATTTCAAAATGGGTAGAAGTCAAGGCTCTACCGATGAATGATGCAAAGGTAGTGTTGAATTTTCTTCGTAAGCAGATATTCACAAGGTTTGGAATGCCACGAGTAATCACAAGTGATGAAGGGTCGTATTTCTGCAACCGTAAGTTCACTTCTATGATGCAGCGCTACAATGTGAATCATCGTGTTGCTAGTGCCTATCATCCGCAAATGAATGGTCAAGCTGAAGTGTCTAATTGAGAGATCAAGCGTATTCTAGAGAAAGTTGTTTGTCCATAAAGGAAGGATTGGTCTTTAAAGCTCGATGAAGCTATTTGGGCTTACAGAATAGCATATAATACTCCACTTGGGATGTCCCCGTTTCGACTTGTCTACGGGAAGGGATGCCATTTACCTGCGGAGCTTGAGCATAAGGTTTATTGAGCTTTGAAGAAGTTGAACCTTGATCTAGATGCAGCTGGGAAGAAGCGAATGCTTTAGTTAAATAAACTTGATGAATTTTGACTTCAAGCGTACGAGAGCAACAAAATGTACAAGGAAAAAATGAAAAGGTGGCACGACAGGAAGCTATCTCCTAAGTCATTCGTGTCGGGGCAACAAGTTCTTTTATTCAACTTTCATCTCCGACTTTTTCCTGGAAAGTTGAAATCAAGGTGGTCTGGACCTTTTATTGTCAAAACTGTGTTTCCACATGGAGCGGTGGAGATTTTTGAGAATGATCCGGGCCAAGCATTCAAGGTTAATGGTCGTAGATTGAAGCATTACTATAGGGACACGGCAAACCGGGAAGTGGTTAGTGCCATTTTATTGTCAACTTGATCGAAGTACTCTACGTCAAGCTAATGGCGTAAAAGAAGTGCTTCTTGGGAGGCAACCCAAGATTTGTGACTATAGGAACCCTTAGAAGTTAGTAACCTATCCAAAACCACAAAAAAAAATTAGAAAAAGTAGGTAGGAAAAAAAATTCCATAAGGTAACTAGGCGCCCGCTCAGCTTTGTTGGGTGTCCGCTCAGGATGCTGGGCGCCCGCTCAGCTCAGTTGGGCGGCCGCTCAGGACCCGTCTGCCAGATTTCATTTTGCCTTATAAAAAAATCCAAAAAAAGCCAGAAAAACACAAAATCAAAATATAAACCCACAACCCATAAATTCTTTTCTACTACCCATGTTTTATCTCCCTCAAAGCCCACTCCTATTCAAATTTTAACCCTAATTCCTACCCTATATATACACACAACTCCTACATATACACTCCCATATACTTTCAACTTCAAAACTCTCTCCTACACTCAAAACACAACTCTTAAACACTTTTTCTTAGTTTCAATGGCACCTAAGAGATCCCGAACTATTGATAGCAGCAGCACCGTTCCTACTGCTGATTCTTCAAGGGGAACTGCTGCGAGACCTCGTTTGTTTGATAGGGCTGCTGAGAAGGAGTATACTAAGCTTCTGGCTAAGCCGATTTTAAAGGCGAGGGGATTTTTACCATCGGGGATGGATGGTGAGTTGTTACCGATGATTGCTGAAAAGGGGTGGAATTCTTTTTGTGAGTCGCCCGAGGCGGTTCCGATGAGCGTGGTTCGCGAGTTTTATGCAATGCAAAGGCTGAAAAGAATGGGTTTACTGTTGTTCGTGGGCTTACTATGGATTATCATATGGCGGAGATTCATCATGTGATTGGACAGCGACAGCGGAATCCCACGGAGGAGAATTGGAATGAGAAGACCCCCGAGGACTTTGATTTGAATTTGATTTGTGCTACTCTCTGTCAGCCGGGCACGGTGTGGAGGTTCAAGACTGGATCTAATGAGTATCGTTCTTTTCCGGCGATTGCGATGAATAGGTATGCCCGTGCATGGAATGCCTTTATTTGTGCTAATATTTTGCCTACTTCACATGCACATGAGGTTACAGTCGAGAGAGCAAGGTTGTTATGGGGGATCTTGAATGAGGAGTACTATGTGGACCTTGGTGAGTTCATCTACCAAGGGATTCTGAAGTTTTTGTGGGGAGTGAAGCACATGAACATCCCTTATACATCTACTGTCACGAAGCTATGCCAAGCAGTGGGAGTTCATTGGCCTTCTCACGAGCAGTTACAGATGTCAGCCGCTCCTATTGACTCAGCAACTCTGAATGCGATGCAAGACTGGACGGGTGGAGAGCCCGAGGAGCATGGTTTGGGTTATCATCTTCTAGGAGGACGTCCAGCAGCTGGTGCTACTATGGCTAGGCCCAGTCAAGGTCGTGATGAGGCAGGCTCTTCAAGAGCTCAGGAGGGTGTTGGGATGGCTGATGCCTAGTATAGGAGGCTATCGAGGAGGATGGATGCGATGTATGAGTCGTATAGTAGGTTCGCTCAGGAGCTCACCCTTGCACTTGGGACTGCTTTCAGAGGCCTTGGAGCTGACATCCAGTGGCCCTTTTTTGGTGAGGACTCTGCTTATCCGCCTCCTGATACTCCACCCTCTGAGGGTGATGATGATGATTTCTCCGAGTAGGTATACCCTGTGTTCCTTTCTACTACCTTCACTGGGGACAGTGAAGATTTTAAGTTTGGGGGTGGTAGTTAAGGAATATTTTTGTGTGTGTGTCATGTAGTTGCATATTCATGATAGTTTAGTGCATATTTTTGCCATATACTTTTTTATTATTTTATTTTATAGCTTTATTTATCATGTTGTTTAGCTCATGCATATACCATGATCTCTTTTGCGTTGCTTTACCGATTGATTTGTGATATTGATGCAAGTGTAGTGATAGCATTAGAGTGATGATTGAGTCTTGTAGGTTGACATGCATGCTAGAAACACTTGTAATTTCACTAAGTCTTAGAGTATGCTTAAGGACTAGATGGTTGTCATGATTTGATGGTTTTGAGGTTAATCTATTGATTATGCTTAGAATTTATAATAGGCTCTTAATGATAAAAGGCATGAAAAGAAAAAACTTGGAGTAAATATTGGAATTCATTGCTAATTGTGGCTAGGCGTCAAATGGCTAGTAGCCGGCTCGTATTTTTATGCGAGTAGTCTAGGATTGAGCAAGATGGAGCGAAACACACTTGCTCAGAAATTTGATAAAATAAAGAAAAAGAGAAAAAAAATATATATATATAAAGAAAAAAAAGGAAAAAGAATAAAGAGTTAATGCATAATTGATCACGAGTGGGCTCTTTGGTATTCGAGTTATTAAGTTCTTAGGGGACTTTGTGCCTAGTGACCTAAGGCTTTTATAGTCTGGGATCCACTAACCTAACGCTCGCTAAATGGATGCCATTGCATAAGTCTTTTGTGGACCTCACTCATTGCACGGTCAAATAAGCATTTGTTGTTGTGTTGAATAAAAAGCATGATTCCGTAATAAGCTCCAGTGATCTTGAAGTGTTATAAGTCATTTTGTGCCTAGAATTTATTCTTCGTATAATCATGTGATTGCCTTGAGGATAATCGAGTTATAATAATTGATCTAGTTTCGAAGCAAATCTGTTAAGCATCCGCACACACCACGTTTCTAGTTGTATGTTAGTTTGCATGATTTGATTGATCTTTATTCGCCTAATTGCATTTGTTGAGATGTCATGAATTGGTTGGTTTAGTCATTGTGAGGGGGATCACTGCATTTCATATAGTTTGCATTCATGCATGTTTTTGTTTTGTTTTTTAGTCTGTGATGCTTGAGGACAAGCATCGATTTAACTTTGGGGGTGTGATAAGTGGCATTTTATACCACTTAGAACATCTTATAATGGCTTGAATTGATGTCTTGAAATCAAGTATTTTGTGTATTTGATGCGTTTTTCTAGTGTTTGTCCATTTGAGGGTATAACTTGCGTTTGTGGGGAGATTTCATTAGGAATAAGCCTAGGGAAGTGCTTGGCATTGAATGTTGGAAGTTAGGAACAGAACGCAGCAGAAAATGGGAGCAAAATAAGCATTTTTCCAGTAAGGAGCTGGGTGCCCGCTAAGCCTAGCTGGGCGGTCGCTCAGGAAGCTGGGCGCCCGCTCAGGATTGTTGGGCGGCCGCTCAGGGACGTAAATTAAAATACTGATTTTTAGAGTTCTTATTCTGTTGGACTTCTGACTTCTAAGATGGCTGGGTCTTGTGGGGCTTCTATATAAGTAGTTTTCAGAGACGTTTCACAGAAGAAGCGTGGTATCAATCAAGGAGCAAGGAGAGAAGGAAGAAGACCGTTTTAGCATATCGCAACGAAGAAGAGGAAGCGTACGTTTTCTTTTGATTCTTTTATTCGTTGTATCAGTGGATGCTAGTTTTCTTTACTTTGAACCTTATTACTCTTGTGACGTACTCTTGTTTTAATAAGTATTTCTATTAGTTTATATTATGTGTTATTATCATGTTTTCATATGAACCCATGGTGACGATGAGTTCTATCATGGGCTAATCGTGATCATGGGGTCGTAACGGATTTACTATGGAATTCTTTAGTTAGTTGTTTAATACCTTAGTGTGTGATGATTGTATGATATCTAGCATAGGTTGTGCTTATTCGTCTTATGTGCGTCGCGAACATATAAGATAGGCTGTTAATCTTTTGTGAAGAGACGGTGGATCTTGAGGTTTAGAACTTGCCATGCTAGCATAGGTTCATGTATGTGTATGCATGATTAGTGGGTAACTCTAACCGTTTTACTTGCCATGTGTAATCAAAAGGAATAACTTGTGCTTAAATCGTTATGTTGTCAAATTCTGTAGACATATAGGGTCAACATAATTGATTCCTATTCAACTTCTATCTTAATTGTGGATGTTTGGTAGAATGGTATTAGTACAACGAAAGTTGGCTTTTATCAGTTTCGTGTTGTTCGATTAATATCATCACTGTTTCATGGTAAGGGTAATAACAATAACTATTGAAGGAAGTAGTAATGAAGTTATGATCTCATGTGTGTTTAATATTGTTAATTCAAGTATCAATTAAGTGTTTAATTATCGTAGTTAATTATAGTTAATAATTAGTTAATCAAATCTAAGTGTTATTGTCTTGACATTGAGAAGTAATCATACATTGGTGAGTAAGTGTTAATTCAACATAATTAGTCTGAGTCTCTGTGGGAACGGACTAGAAATTATTCAGTATTACTTGCGAACGCGTATACTTGCGTGAATTATTAGCGCGTGTGTTGTGCCTAACATGCACCTCAAAAAGGAGCCGGGAGTAAACGCGTATAGACTACTGGACCCAACAACGAAGAAAATTCATGTTAGTCGAGATGTTGTGTTCTAAGAAGGGAAACCTTGGGACTGGAATGCTGCAGAAGAATCACACACCTTGCACCCCGGAAATTTCTCAGTATTTACAAAACACCCGGGGGAGAAATTGATGAATCCACCGAAGACCCATAAAATTCATTGGATACACATGGAGAAACTGATAGTGACTATGTAACTAGTCCATATACCTCGAGCTCAAGCCAAAGTGGTGAGACAACTCCAAGAACTGGTTCGGGATCTGTTAGTCGCTAAACACGCACTAATAATACACGCAAGTATACGAGTTCGCAAGTAGTATAGAATCTTTTCTAGTTCGTTCCCACAGAGACTGGATTTGGTTAACTAATTAATTTATGCACTTAAGCAACAATGTATGGTTATTATTCAATGCTAAGATGATAACAAATTGAGGTTGTTTATAATTAAGGATTAAACTAACAATTATATCTAAGGAAATAAGATTGATTGAATTAATATATATGATAAATATGGGATTTTAACGTTATTAAATACTTCATTCAATAGCCTTATTTTTCTTAACCTTAGCATGCAATGGTGACGACACTAATCAGATAACACGAAACTGAGAAACGCCAATTTTCGTTGCACGAATAACATACTACCAGACATCCACAAAAGAGATAGAAGCTAAATAGACACCAATTATATTGAGACCTGTATATGTCTATAGAATTTGACAACATAACGGTTTAAGAAAAAGTTATCTATCTTTATTACATAAAGCAAGTAAGATGGTTAAAATTACCTATGAATCATGCATAACAAATACATGAACCTATGCTAGCATGGCAAGTTCTAAATCCTTAAATTCACTTTCGTTTCATTAAGAATTAACACGCTATCTTATAAGTTCACGACGCTCATAAGACGAATACGCACAACCAATACTAGGTTATCATACAATCACCACATACTAAGGCATCGAAATAAATCAACTAAAGAAATCCATAAATAATCTGTTAGAACCCCACGATAATGATTAGCCCATAATCGGACTCATTATCAACGTGGGTTCCGATTAAATCATGGTATAATAAACATAGTCTTCATAACGAATAAATAAAACCAAGTACGAAACAAGAGTAAGGTTCACAAATAAGAAAACTATCATCCAAGTTACAACCTAGAACAAAGATTCACAAGTAAAAACAAGATCTTCTTCATCTTCAATGAATCGTGCTAACACGGACTTCTTACAGCTCTCGTGGATATGTCTCTGGCTTGATATCTTATTAAAAATGACCTAAAGTTATTTATATAGAAGCCCTGATCAGCAGAGAAGTCCAGAAATTAGTCTTCTATTCAGAACATGATTCTTGAAACCCGACCTGGCGCGGCCGCGCGCTTGATCAGCGCATGTTAGGTCACACAACACTATAGAAGGGGGTTGAATATAGTGTTTATACAATCAAATCGATTTAGAACATAAGTATGTAACATTAATCAAGTTTATTCAATATAATAAGCTCTGTTATAAAGTAGGTTAAACTACTCTCTTAACATTACAATAAATAATGTTCTCGTGAATGATAACACTTATAGTGTAAACACTAAACTGTGTTTATATAGTACACAGTTACAAGATATCTTCTAACTGATATGGAATATAATTCTGTCTCCTAAAATATATCAATCAGATATTATCTTCTATAGTCTTTTAGCTGTCCAACTCTCCATGTATAACTTCTTTTGTTTTAGTCCAGATCCTCTCCTAGAAATTAGCTGCATTCCTTATCAGAAGTACACGCACTTAAGTCCTGATATAAATCCTGACGGCCTTAAGTTCTGATATAAGTTCTAACTTCAGTAAGTTCTGATTTCCAGTAAGTCCTGATAAGTCCTGATATTAAGTTTTGAAAACTAAACATAACAGATTAGACATGACATTACAAATATATCTAAAAATCTCCCCCAACTTGTAAATTATGAAAAATATACAAGTTAATAGATTTGATGATGTCAAAAACATTTAAGTACAAATGCAATGAGAGTTTATTTAGACAACTAACTACAACTTACAGTACATGTAGCTTTACCAATATCGCTGGATCAATATGAACCCAAAGTGATTCCTTGTAAAGTCTTTTACCAGTTTATCTTCAGTTTTTCTCAGAAATTCAACTAATTGTGCTTTGACTTGCATTAGTTCTTCATCTTCATTGTCATCAATCTGATAAATGGTTGTTCTGAGTGCTGGAATAGATGTTCTTTCAAGACCATCTCCAAGTCTGATAACTCTAGGATGTGAAGAGTCTTCATTGTAGCATAGATACTTTCCTTTCAGAATAACTTCCACCTTAGCAGAGTTCTTCCTCATAGGAATTTCTCTTCCATCATCTTCAGTTATTTTTAGAATGTACTGAGAAGCCTTTGTACCAGAGATTCTGAGAAGATCTCTTATAGCCTTCAAAATATATTCTGACCATCTTCTTGTAACATCAGATTTTACTTCCAGAAGGTAGTGAATATGTTGAAGCTCTTTGACAGACTTCTTTAGCACATCAGTATCAGTTAGTCTGTAAGTTCTGCCATTATTGAGAAATAAGATCAATTTCTCTTTTAGATCATATTTATCATGAGCATTCATCACAATTTGTGTAGACAGCACTTTGTCAAGGTGCTTTTGTTTGATTTGTTCATATGGTTTATCTGTCAACATGAAAGGATCTCTGAGAGTAACTTCTCTCATGTTTGTATCTTTTCTTCATCAGAACCTAATCCAGCTCTATCTCTAGGTTGCTTGGCTCTTAACCCAAATGTTGCAATTTGATTAATCATTAGATTGGACTTAGGTTCCACTGGAGTAGCTTTGTTCCATAATGGCTTCTTCTTATCAGCAATTGTCATCTTATTCAAATCAACTTGAGCTCTGTTAGAGGTTCATGTCTTGATGACTTGATCAGGATTTGTTGTTTCATTTATACCTTGCTATTATGAAATGTCTTCACTCTGAACAACTTGAGCTATGTCAGAGGTTGTCTTAGATTCTTCTGTTATCTTCTTTCTTTTCAGAGTTTCAACAGTTTCATCTTCTGCAGCTGTATCATCAAAAACTTGAACCATTTTGCACACAGGATTTATCAGGATTTAAGTAATCTTCATCTCTTATTTCTTTGTTGGTTCATCAATCTTTCCTTTCCTTTTTGCCTTAGGATCAATTTCAACTTGTGATCTTGTCTTAGGCTTTGAAGCCTCAGAAGTTGACATTTTCTTGATCACAATGCCTTTTTCCTTAGGCCTTGGAGGTTTCTTTGCATTAGAAGCTTTAGATTTAAGATTTGTCTTCTCAGTTGCAAATCTAGCTTCTTCCTCCTTTAGAGTCTCTAAATCCATTCCAAGATTATGCTTGAGGAACAATCTTTTAGCAACTTCTTCATCAAGAGTCTGAATCTTGGGATCCTTATAGTAGACAGTAGTCTCCCTTCCCTTAAGTTTTAGAGTTTGTAAAAACTTCTGAGAGTCTTGACTTCCAGACTGAATTAGAATATCAGGCTTTGTCATCAGACTTTGATCATTAGAACTTGCTTTCAGAACTTGAGCATTCACAGCTTCAGAACTTGTATTCTTCTGTGTAGAAGATTTGCTAGAATCATAATTAGTTTCTGTGAAGAAACTTTGCTGCTTTGAACTTGACCTTGACCTTTACCCTTGCTAGGGTTTCCCTGGTCATCTTCAGAATCATCATTTTTCTTCAGAGTTTGGCTAGTTAGCATTTGGACTTAACTACCTTCTCCCCCTTTTTGGCATCATCTATCAGGAGTAGTGAGAGAAGAAGTTCCACTGAAGATTGGATTTCAGTTAATTGAATTTTTTGAGCAGCTTGATTTTGCAAGACCTCATCCAGTTGGGCATGCTGCTTTTCTTGAACTTTCTCAATTGCTTCCACTTTCTCTTGAATAGATCTGATAAACCTCTTTTTGTCTAGTTTGATCTCCATGTCTAGCTTATCAGTTGTTTCTTGAAGTTTATCAACCTTTGCTTGAGTTGTGGAGTGTAGACCTTGAAGAGATTTAGTGATTTTAAGTTGTGTCTTAAAATCAGAATTTGTCATCAACTCATCAGCTTTTGAAATATGATCTTTTAGAATATTTGAGCTTGGAATGAAGTCAGGTTCATTCTGTTGGATTTTTAACGCAGCGGGGTCATGGCAAAACACTTTTACACATTCAAAATCCAAATAAAAGCATATAAATCGTGAATAAAAATTCGAGGGATCGAATCTAACCTTTTAAAATAATTCGGAGACAACGATCAGAGATCCTTAGCAGTTGCTCCTCAAGTGTGAAGCACTCCACCGGTATCCACCAAGAAAACGACGTTAAGGAGGAGGAAGGAGGTGGAGAGAATTGGGTTTTCCAAACTTTTTGGGTTTTCGGGTTAGATGTGGGTTAGATTAAATAGGGTCTATAATAGTGTATTTATAGGCAAAATTTTCAGCTGAAATTTTCCCATAAATAATATTATTATTATCCCATTTATTATTCTCATTAATAATTAAAACACCTTTTAATTATTAATCCTTTTTCTAAACACTTTAGAAATAATTCTCTCTCTTGATTTAATTTCCAAAAATTAAATCCTTTAATTAATAATATTAAGAACTTTTCTTAATTAATTTATAATCAATTAAATCTCATTTAATCAATTATTAAATTTGCCAATTAATTATTTATTTCACAAATAAATAATTATTTAGCCATTATTAATTAATTCCTCCACCATTAAATCATTCTCTTTGTATGGTGTGACCCTGTAGGTTCAATATTAAGCCGGTAGTAGAAATAAATAATAATAAAACTATTTTATCATTATTTATATAAATTCTCTAATTTATTAAATATGATTAATTAATTAATCACATTTATTCTACATCGTGAGTGATGCTTCTCAACATATCGCGACTATCCGGATAATATGAATTCACTGCTTAGAATACCAAGAACCTGTCAGTGAATAGTTACCGTACAATAAACTCCTTCTACCCTACAATGTCCCGATTAAATACAAGGCATGGATCTCGTGTCAAGCCTATCTAATTCAATCACTTTGCTTACCATTTACTATGCGTAGTTCTATGCAAATTAGAAACTCCTTTCTAATTTCATTCACTCTGGCTAGAGATTCCTGAACTAGCATAAGTGGATCAGCCTTGAACATTCGCTTCCTTCACTGGAAGGGGTAGATCCTTTATTGATCATACACTATCTTCGTGTACAAATTCCTATACCCAGAAGAGCCCTAATAATTGTCCCTGGAGACTAAGAACTAAACCAAAGCATAGTTTAGTGTACACAAGATGACTATGATGACCTCAAGTCTAAGGATACTTGTACAACTATCACTATATGAACAACTGCTGACACGTGAGTGAACTCCATCAGTTGTTCAGCTGTGCGAGTCATGTTCAGTGAACTTATTCCATAATAAGCACCTACATACTAGCTATAGTGTCACCACACAAATGTCTATGAGAACAGACATCCTTCATAATGAAGCAAGCATAGTATGTACCGATCTTTGTGGATTATAACTATTTAAGTTTAGAGTTATCATCTTTTTAGGTCTCACTATTATGATCTCATCATAATCCATAAAAAGCTTTACTCTAAACTATGGTATATCTTATTTAAACGCTTAAATAGATAAAGCCTGTAATAAAAACAAAACAAGTCTTTATTAATATCAATGAAATCAAAACATATTACATAAAAGTTATTCCTAAATCCTAATACATGATTGGACTTAGGACATATTCTTTTCAATCTCCCACTTGTACTAAAGCCAATCACTCTGGTATCTAATACCCATCTTGTCTTTATGACGATCAAAGTGACTTTCATAAAGTAGCTTTGTGATTGGGTCTGCTATGTTGTTATGTGTGTCAACTCTAATTCAATACAATACAAGAAATGTTACCGCGCTCCCACTAACCCTTTTGTAGACGCATGGTTCATCTACGTTTTTGATAAAATCAAACTCTTTGATTGTCTCATCAAAACGAATGTTCCATCTTTCGAGAAGCCTGCTTTAAACTACATATGGTTCGCAGCAACTTACACACTAGGTTTTCATTTCTCTTGGAAAGAAAACCATCTGGCTATATGCCAGATATCATGGTCGTAATAAGCAGCAATCACAAGCAAAATCCGAACCGATTTTAACAGGGCTATAGGTAAAAGGTTTCATCAAAGTCAATCCATTGCCTTTGTTTGAATCCTTTTGCCAAAAGCCTGGCCTTAAAGGTCTCCACCTGGCCATCTGCTCTAATCATTCTTACGTATACCGTATACATAGATTCCATTCCGGATTTCATGGCACTATGCCATTTCTATGAGTCAACACTACTCATAGCCTCATTATAGGTCACAGGGTCGTCATCATCAAATGATTGACAACTCATTGTCATTCTCAATGACAAGGCAATATTTCCTCTCAGGTTGGCGAGACACTCTCCCTGACCTATGAATGGGCTGTTCCATAAAAGGTTGTTCAGTCAGAACAGGTGTTTCCATTTGATCCGTAGTAGTTTGTGCTTCTTGAACTTCACCAAGTTCAATTTTGCTCCCACTATTTCCTTCAAGGATAAACTCCTTTTCCAAGAAGGTAGCATGTCTGGAGACTAACACCCGATGATCGGTGCAAAAGTAATACCCTAAAGTCTCTTTAGGATATCCCACAAAACTACATTTTACGGATCGATATTCCAGCTTATCTGGGTCAACTTTCTTGACATAAGCTGGACATCCCCAAATCTTAACGTGTTTAAGACTCGGTTTCCTTTCTTTCCATATCTCATACGAAGTTTGAGGAACAGATTTAGAAAGCACCTTCTTCAGTAAATATGCTGAGGTTTCCAATGCATAACCCCATAGGAATACTGGAAGATTTGCATAGCTCATCATGGACCGAACTATGTCTAACAAAGTTCGATTTCTCCTTTCAGATACCAATCTGGAGGCGTCCACTGGGAGACTATACCATTTACTTTGCGAAAATCCAGAAACACCCCATTAAAGTATTCACCACCTCGATCGGATCGAAGAATTATAATACTATGTTTGGTTTGTTTCTCCACTTCATACTTATACTCTTTGAACTTTTCAAAGGCTTCAGACTTGTGTTTCATCAAACACATATCCGAATCTAGATCTATCATCTATGAAAGTAATGAAGTATGAAAATCCACCCATGGCTTGCTTAGACATTGGTCCACATACATCTGTGTGTACCATTCCTAGCAAATTTGCAGTCCTCTCTCCATGTCTACTAAATGGAGACTGCAGTGCCACAATAAAGTGAGATTTTCATCATCCCTTTTCTTTTATTAGTTTGTTCAATCTGAAGTAAATTATGTCACATATATACAGACCATTATTTAAAGTACCACGTCCATAAAGAATATTATCTCTAAGAATAGAACATTCATTATTCTCAATAATAAATGAAAAATCCACCCAAGTCTAACATGGGAATAATATTTCTCACAATCGAAGGAACAAAATAACAATTATTTCAAACAATAGTCTTGCCCGTAGGCCTATGTAAATGAAATGATTCTACATCTACAGCATCAACTCTTGCTCCATTTCCATCAGTAGAATCACCTCCTCTTCCTCAAGAGTCCTACTTCTCCTTGGTCCCTGCAACAAATTGCAGATATGAGAACCACAGGCGGTATCTAATACCCAAGTAGAAATGACATATTCACTTCTATCATGAACATACCTGAATCAGAAGCGGTAGTCTCACTACCCTTCTTCTTCTTCAATTCTGCAAGGTAAACCTTGCAGTTCCTCTTCCAGTGCCCCACCTTATTACAGTGAAAGCAAACAACTTTGCTCTTGGGGTCTTCAGCTTTTGGTGGAACCGGCGTTTTCTCACCTACTTTCTTCTTCTTGGAAGAGTTCCTCTTCCTTTTCTTAGGATTGGAACCTTCACCAATTAGAAGAACAGAACTCTTCTTAGGGGGGAAATTCGATTCCGTAATCTTCAACATGTTATGGAGTTCAGGCAGGCTGACATCCAACTTATTCATGTGAAAGTTCACAACAAACTGCGAGAACGAACTCGGAAGCGATTGCAAGACCAAGTCTTGGCTCAGCTCCCCATCCATGGCAAAACCAAGTTGTCCAAGATGTTCAATCAAATTGATCATCTTAAGTACATGGTCATTCACATATGATCCCTCAGACATCCTACAACCGAACAGCTCCTTCGATATCTCATATCGAGTTGTCCTCCCTGCCACATCATACAACTCTTGTAGATGCACGAGGATAGTGTGAGCATCCATATGCTCATGTTGCTTCTGTAGCTCAATGTTCATGGAAGCTAGCATGATGTATCGAGCAACATTTGCATCATCTATCCACTTACGATACACAACATGTTCATCATTATGTGCATCACTAGCAGGTTCAGTAGGCTTAGGTGAGTCAATCACGTATTCCAGCTTCTCAATCCTGAGAACAATTCTCTAGTTTCGAAGCCAGTCAGCATAATTAGGACCAGTCAATTTGTGAGCATCTAGTATGCTCACGAGTGATAGTGCAGAAGACATAACGTACAAAGTAAATCTGTAAATGATAAACACATAACAACACTTAGCAAATATTCGATTTCATTTCAAAACACTATATGAATCGGGTCTTTATTCATAAGTGGCTCCCACTAGTTTTCCTAATTTATTCAACCCCCTACGTGAAAAATTAAGCATTCATAATGCTAGTGGGAATAGGGATCCTACATTCCATTACATGACCCCGGCTGTAGCACGAACCGCTATGTAATGTTCAATAGGCAGACAACTCTTGTCAATTACATCTCATGTTATTCCCTAATCAAACTTTAGCCTCTTGAATAATTGAGTCTCGGCTGTAGCACGACAAACTCAATATTCTAAGTCAAGTATAACCCAACATTCCGTACAATTGAATCAGTCCCCAAAGGCCCACGGCTGTGGCACGTAACGACCTTTAGATTCTTATTCAATGTACATATCTCTATGTAATAGACAAGTATTTCTTATTTCGAAATCAAAGCCCTCGGCTGTGGCACGAAACGATAATGATTCAAAAATAAGAACTACTTTCTACCATGTTGGAAGGCTATGACCGACACAAGCCCGTTGTGTCATTGGCCAATTACTACTTGATATTATTTAATTTTAGAGGGATTATATTACGTTACAATCATAATCATATTATAAAGAGATTCTTCCTTTTAAATTAAATATTTCAAATCAATAATCAATAATCAGATGATTCCCACATCGGGTGGAGCATTGTCAAGAGACGTCACTTAATAACCCTTTCTTACAGATAGAAATCTGTTGTTGACAGAATCATCCTTTCTCTCATATCGAAAATTCATATTCAATTATGTGTTTCATAAACACAAGAATCTCATGATTGTATTCATAATATTGTTATTAAGGTTATGAAACAATTTCACTATACTAGGTTGTCTAACAAGCGCCTTATGTTCATTTAAGTTCACCTAAATCTATCATCGCATGATAAACTAAGCATATATCACATATATCAACATGAATAAACATCGAGGTAGGCATGTTACATCATCTAGCACATTAGTCTAAGCATTATACATCTCTATGTATCACATGAAGCATTTAAAAGCAATTAAAACAGTCAAAAACATCTTTAAAACACTTCATGGAAATATAAACAGTTCAAAACTTTTATATAAACTAAAATTGATCATCCATTAGATCCGTCTCGGAAAAACGAATCCAACGGTATATTGCACGCCCAAAACGGAGTTACGAAACTCCCAGAAAATCAATTTTAAAATCAACAGACGGGCTGTAACGCATTACAGGAACGCGTTACAAGCCCTGTAATGCATTCCGGTGATGCGTTACACCCCTTTTAAGCCATTAAAGGCTGTAACGCATTCCGTGAATGCGCCACAGGTGTGTAACGCATTCCCGAAATGCGTTACACCCCTATTTTTTTTTATTTTTTTTTATTTTTTCTGCAACAGCCGCCGTTTCTCGATTAGCGAGCCGCCGTACCTTCTCTGTCATCTTCTCTTTTCTCCATGCAGAATAACAGACAATACAGCAGACAGATGTATTCTTTTACAGTAGCAATACAAACATATATATATATATATACTATATACACATATATTTATTTATTTAATTACGAATTTAATTGCAAGATCTTCAAAAATTCATAATAAAAAATCTATACATCATAAAATTATGAAAAAATACCCAGACGATCTACGACACTTGTGGAACCCAGATCAACATTCAAAATTATTCTGAGAAACGATTTCTCATCAGACAAAATTAATCCATGATATAACTTGTAAAAATCATAATTAATTCATACAAGCACATAAAATTCTGAAATTTTTACCACAGATCTATATGCATACAACCTATGCTCTGATACCATTGTTGGATTTTTAACGCAGCGGGGTCATGGCAAAACACTTGTACACATACAAAATCCAAATAAAAGCATATAAATCGTGAATAAAAATTCGAGGGATCGAATCTAACCTTTTAAAATAATTCGGAGACAACGATCAGAGATCCTTAGCAGTTGCTCCTCAAGTGTGAAGCACTCCACCGGTATCCACCAAGAAAACGATGTTAAGGAGGAGGAAGGAGGTGCAGAGAATTGGGTTTTCCGAACTTTTTGGGTTTTCGGGTTAGATGTGGGTTAGAATAAAATAGGGTCTATAATAGTGTATTTATAGGCAAAATTTTCAGATGAAATTTTCCCATAAATAATATTATTATTATCCCATTTATTATTCTCATTAATAATTAAAACACCTTTTAATTATTAATCCTTTTTCTAAACACTTTAGAAATAATTCTCTCTCTTGATTTAATTTCCAAAAATTAAATCCTTTAATTAATAATATTAAGAACTTTTCTTAATTAATTTATAATCAATTAAATCTCATTTAATCAATTATTAAATTTGCCAATTAATTATTTATTTCACAAATAAATAATTATTTAGCCATTATTAATTAATTCCTCCACCATTAAATCATTCTCTTTTTATGGTGTGACCCTGTAGGTTCAATATTAAGGCGGTAGTAGAAATACATAATAATAAAACTATTTTATTATTATTTATATAAATTCTCTAATTTATTAAATATGATTAATTAATTAATCACATTTATTCTACATCGTGAGTGATGCTTCTCAACATATCGCGACTATCCGGATAATATGAATTCACTGCTTAGAATACCAAGAACCTGTCAGTGAATAGTTACCGTACAATAAACTCCTTCTACCCTACAATGTCCCGATTAAATACAAGGCATGGATCTCGTGTCAAGCCTATCTAATTCAATCACTTTGCTTACCATTTACTATGCGTAGTTCTATGCAAATTAGAAACTCCTTTCTAATTTCATTCACTCTGCCCAGAGATTCCTGAACTAACATAAGTGGATCAGCCTTGAATATTCTCTTCCTTCACTGGAAGGGGTAGAGCCTTTATTGATCATACACTATCTTCGTGTACAAATTCCTATACCCAGAAGAGCCCTAATAATTGTCCCTGGAGACTAAGAACTAAACCAAAGCATAGTTCAGTGTACACAAGATGACTATGATGATCTCAAGTCTAAGGATACTTGTACAACTATCGCTATATGAACAACTGCTGACACGTGAGTGAACTCCATCAGTTGTTCAGCTGTGCAAGTCATGTTCAGTGAACTTATTCCATAATAAGCACCTACATACTAGCTATAGTGTCACCACACAAATGTCTATGAGAACAGACATCCTTCATAATAAAGCAAGCATAGTATGTACCGATCTTTGCGGATTATTAATTACCAGTTAGTAATCCTATGACCAGGAACTATTTAAGTTTAGAGTTATCATCTTTTTAGGTCTCACTATTATGATCTCATCATAATCCATAAAAAGCTTTACTCTAAACTATGGTATATCTTATTTAAACGCTTAAATAGATAAAGCCCGTAATAAAAACAAAACAAGTCTTTATTAATATCAATGAAATCAAAACAGATTACATAAAAGTTATTCATAAATCCTAATACATGATTGGACTTAGGACATATTCCTTTCATATTCCACTTCTTGGTCCATTCAACTCCTCTGTGAGTTTCTTCCCATGGAACATGAGCATCTTCTTCAACAAATTTAAGTAGTGCCTCATTTCCAAGAATTGGAGCATTAACTGGAGCACTGTCTCTAGAATTTGATAACATCTCCTCATCTTCTGATAACATAAGAGTGTGTGTAGCTGAAGGAGATTCTGGAACAACTTCATCTGTTTCAGGATCCAAATCCAGAATTGGAGTAGTAGGAATATCAGCGTTTAATGGAGAAACAAGTGGAGTTGACTCCTTTGCTTGTGGTCCTTCCAGATACAAGATAGTTGGTAGATATAACCTGTGAATATCAATTTCAGGACTTAATCCTGAATATTCAACTGTAGCTGTTTCTTTGAATGGAGAAATAGGAGGTGTGATCACTATGTCTGGAATAGTGTCTTCAGGTGTTGGAAGGGCTTCAATGACTATTGGTTCTGATGAGATCAGAGATTCCTGATCCTCTTCCAAAGCTTCTTCAGCATCCTCATATTGAGCTTGTGTAATTTTCATACCTGCTCTCTTCTTCTTTGATCTGGACTTTGGTTGTGAAGGTGTTGCTTGAGCAGCATCAGAACTTGAAGTTCTTTTCCTTTTCAAAATTTCCTGAACCCTCAACTTCATTCTTTTTCTGAGGAGTTACCTCTTTAGGTTCAACCTCCTTCTGAAAATTTACCTTTTCAGCTTCTACTGTCATAGGTTCTGATACTGGAACCTGGACCTGTTCATCCTCATCTGATTCATCTCTCAGAATCAGCCTTCTTTTTCTCCTTAGTGAAGATTGAGGAACAGATTTGGTCCTTTTGGTTTTGGGCCTTGAGGATGTGTCAGATTTTACAACTGGCACATTTTGAGAAGTACCAGAGGTTGGTTTGGATTTGAGAGGTGAGGTTTTGATGGTAGGTGCTGATGATTGTGCTGGTTGAAAATAGGTTATGACGGTAGGTTGTGGTTGAGTATTGGAAGGCTGGTTTGGTAGAGGTTGAGAAGTGGTAGGCTGTGTAGGTGGAGGTTGTGCTTGTGCTACATCAGGATATGGTACTGTATGTGTGAGGATCAGAATTTACTAAGAACTGTTTTACAGATTGAGGAATTTGGAGGGGTCTTAGTACATTCTTCTTATTATCAGCAGATAATAAGTCTGTGAAAGCCCTTTTATGAAGTTTAAAGGTTTCAATTGTCTCACTAAAATTTTGAGGTGCATCAGAACAACAGAAATTATATATAAGCTGACAAAATCTAGCACAATAAACTGTGTTAGCTATCTTCTTTCATCCTATCACCTATAAAACCCAAAATTACAATAGCATAATCAAAATGAGTTTGATTAAGAAGGGCATACCCAATTCGCTGACTCATTATTGGGATAACATCAAAGTTGGAGCATTTGTTGGCAAAAGCTTTGGTAATGCAGTCGAAAAAGAAGCTCCACTCCCTCCTTATGTAGGGCCTCTTCAATTGTCCCAGCTTGGACAAAAATTTCTCATATCCCAGATTTGCCATCAAGTTTTGAAGAGCTGACTCCCCAACTTGTGAACTGTAAGAACAGTTTTCTGGCAGATGCAATGCTTTTCGTACAGTAGACAAGGTAACCAGATGCTCATCTTCCCCAGTTGTGAAAATGATGCTTGGGGACCCATTTTCACCACCATAATCATATACCCCAGACCTCCAGAACTCCAGAATTTGTTTTCCTGAGAGAAGCTGTGGTTAGGTCAGAGCATAACCAATTTCACTTCGAGCAAGAAAATCTTGAATGAAGTGAAGTTCAGAAGGAGCCTCGTCCTTGTTGAGAATATCCATGTAGTTGTTGGGAACCAACTTGGCTCCATCATAAATAAGATCCTTTGGTGCCATTTCTGTGAAAAAATAAGTGAAAAGTTATGTGTTCGCAAGGTGTTTGATAAAATGCCTGTAAGAAAATAGCTTCAGAGAATAATAGAAAGTTAGAGAGAATAATAGAGATAAGAAAAGAGTGAGAAAGTAGGTAAAATATTGTTAAAATCTTTTAACTCTAGTATTTATACTCTCTGTTGGGAACCACGGACTTAGGGTGTTACTACGTTTTACGATAAAGATTACGAAAAGAGGATTACCTTGTTAATGGTTGATTCCACGCTCTTCTATTGTATTCCCAAATTCCCTTGAGCGGAGTGTGGCCTCCGTCTTCTCAAGTTATCCTCTCTTCTTGCTCCTTGGTGGCTACAATATGTTTTCACACAATTGCCAAGCAAGAAGAGAATAAGAATATATATAGGCTATAATAGGGACCATGGATAATTAGGTTGGGCCTTCTAATTACATCTTGAGCCTAGCCCAATATAATTATATATTAATTCAATCCACTAAAGAATTAATATTTGCACTACCTTTCCTAATACCGTAATTTAATTAATTCGGTTCCAATATTATTTGCTTATTAAATTCCCCATGTTTAAAATATCATATGTCCATTAATTAAATAAATTACTGATAATTTATTTAATTAATATCTTTTATCCTTGATCATCCACTCAACCTCTATTTAATTATGCCAGAATAAATTCCACCTGCAGGGTTTCACATAATTAAATCTTTTTGAGCTTTCAAGGGGACATCATTAACCCGAATATTATCAGGACATGGATTCCTTCAATAAATAATATCCACCATGTATATAATTCCATCACCCAAAATATAATGATATAATTCAAAAGAATCATTTCATATATAAATCAAAGCATGTAAATAATATACACGTGTCAATTACTATTTCCGGATTAAAAACCTAAGCATTAATAATAACATAGAATCTTAGTTCTCCTTCTTAATCAGTATTAAGGGAACAATTCTAAATTTGATCCTGTTCAATATACACAAAGTATACTAGCATTATTTATTAGTCAATATAAACTAATCTAAATAATACTACAACCATACCAGTGGATTGTCCAACACCACCTGTGCTGTGAACCTTATTATATTATATAACCTTATTTAACAATCTAATATTCTGTATCCCATTTGATACTAGATTGTTCACAATATATAATATTAGACAACATGTAAACATTCAAATAATTCTCAAATAAACTTGCCAAAAATAAATGTACATACTTCAAATAAATATTTTCAGTATACACTAACAATCTCCCACTTATACTCAAAATATTCTATGTGTACATCAGTGTTTATTTAATCCACTATTACATAAAAATCTATGTATCCATCCATCTGACTCCTATCGCTTCCACATGCTTGTCAAAAACCTTAGTTGGCAAGCTCTTTGTGAAAGGATATGCTCGGTTGTCTTCTGATGATATGTGAGCCACAACTATATCCCCTCGCTTTACGATTCCTTGTATGAGATGATACTTACGTTCAATATGTTTAGCTGCTTTGTGGTCTCGCGGTTCCTTTGAATTTGCCACAGCACCAGTGTTATCACAATACACCGTCAAGCTCCTAGGCAAATTAGGTACCACATCTAAGTCCAAAAGGAAGTTCCTGAACCATACAACCTCCTTGGCAGCCTCAAAGGCCGCCACATACTCGGCCTCCATGATGAAGTCTGCAATGCATTTCTGCTTTACACTCCTCCATATAACGGCTCCACCTCGCAAAGTAAAAACATATCCCGAGGTTGATTTCCTCTTATCCCTATCTGATTGGAAATCTGAATCAGTATATCCCAAAGGAAATAGATCTGAGGCCTTGTACATTAACATATACTCCTTAGTCCTTCTCAGGTACTTGAGTATAGTTTTTACTGCACTCTAATGTTCCTGACCTGGGTTCGACTGATATCTACTAACCATGCCTACAGCAAAGCAGATGTCAGGCCTCGTACATAACATAGCATACATTAAGCTTCCACATGCTGAAGCATAAGAAACTGCTTTCATGCTCTCTATATCTTTAGGTGTCGAAGGACACTGCTTCTTAGATAGAGCAACTCCATGCTTAAAATGTAAAAAACCAATCTTGGAGTTCTGCATGTTAAAACGAGCTAATACTTCATCAATATAGGGCTCTTGAGATAAAGCCAACATCCTTTTCTTGAGATCCCTTATAACTTTGATCCCAAGGATGTATGCCGCTTCACCTAAGTCCTTCATGTCAAATTGTTTGAACAACCATGCCTTTACTGATGACAACATCTCACCATTGTTTCCAATGAGTAAAATATCATCTACATATAGTACTAGAAAAACCACTGCATTACCTTCACTTCTCTTATACACGCACGATTCGCTTGGACTTTGATCAAATCCATATGACTGGACTGCCTGATCAAAACGAATATTCCAGTCTCTAGAAGCTTGTTTAAGTCCATAAATAGACCTCTTAAGCTTACATACCAGATGTTCTTGGCCTTCCTTAATGAATCCTTTTGGTTGCTGCATATAGATGGTTTCTTCAAGACTTCCATTAAGAAAAGCTGTCTTGACATCCATTTGCCAAATCTCATAATCGAGATGAGCTGCTATAGATAAAAGAATACGGATTGACTTAAGCATGACTACCGGTGAAAAGGTTTCCTCATAATCGATACCTTCTTTCTGAGTATACCCTTTCGCAACAAGTCTTGCTTTCCAGGCTTTCACCTTTTTATCTAATTCCCTCTTTTTCTTGTAGATCCACTTACATCCAATAGGTTTTATACCTTTGGGTGGTTCCACGAGCTCCCAGACCTGATTAGAATACATTGATTCTATCTCAGATTCCATCGCCTTTTGCCAAAGATCTGCATCTTTGTCTTGTGCTGCCTCTTCGTATGTACGGGGATCATCATCATGTTCACCAGAGACCAAGTCTGAAGACTCTCCCAAAAACATGAATCTATCAGGCTGTTGAACAACCCTCCCACTACGACAAGGCACTGGTGTGGTATTAGTGACAGGTTGTACATTATGTTGTGGTTGTTCTACTTGTACTACAGCTTCATGGGTATTATTTGTCCCTCCCACTAGTTCCTCTAAAATGACACTACTCATGGGTTTGTGATTCATTATATAGTCCTCCTCCAAGAATCTTGCATTGGTGCTAACAATGACATCCCGATTCTTCGGACTATAAAATAAATATCCTTTCATTCCCATGGGGTAGCCTACAAACAACCTTACTTCTGTACGAGATTCTAACTTAGTTGCGTTCTTGTTCAGCACATGTGCTGGACAACCCCATATTCGAATATGTCTTAGACTCGGTTTATCCCCGGTCCACAATTCTAAGGGGGTTTTAGGAACCGACTTAGAAGGTACTAAGTTCAGAAGATAAGCTGCTGTCTCTAAGGCATGTCCCCAAAACGACTTGGGTAAATCCAAATAACTCATCATCGATCTAACACTCTCTAAAAGAGTCCGGTTCCTTCTCTCTGCTACACCGTTCTGCTGGGGTGTGCCTGGTGCAGTTAACTGGGATTATATCCCATTTTCTGATAAATATTAACTAAATTCTCCAAGCAAGTATTCGCCACCACGATCTGATCGTAGTGACTTGATACTTTTATTAAGTCGCTTCTCCGTTTTAGCTTTGTACTCTTTGAACTTATCAAAGCACTCAGACTTACGGTGCAACAAATAAACATACCCATATCTAGAATAATCATCAATGAAAGTGACGAAATATTCATAACCACCTCTTGCTTGGATATTCATGGGTCGACATAAATCAGAGTGAACCAATTCTAACAGTTGTTTGGCTCTATTCCCTTTTGCCTTGAAAGGCCTATTAGTCATTTTACCTTCCAAGCAGGATTCACAAACTGGAAATGGCTCCACTGCCAATGAGCTTAAAGGCCCATCTACTACCAGTCTTTGAATCCTCCTCAAGTTAATATGAACTAATCTCAAGTGCTAAAGATATGTTTGGTTCAAACTAGAAGGTTCCTTTCTTTTAGTAGAGTTAGAAGATGTGTTGTTCAATTCCCTAAATTGCAGTTGCAGTGTAGGTTGACTAGGATTAATTATATACAAATTTTCTTGTAATGTACCAGAACATATAATTCGTTTATTCATCATAATAGAAACATTACGATCCAAACAAACATTATAACCATCCAAAGCAAGTTTAGAAACCGAAATTAAATTCCTTCTAAAAGAAGGTACATAAAGACAATTGTTCAAAACCAAAATCCTATCAGAACCAAAAGATAAATGAATAACTCCTACTGCAACTACTGCTACTTTCGTAGCATCTCCCATGAACACATATATCTCACCATCTCTAAGCATTCTGGATAGTTGGAACCCCTGCATAGAATTACAAACATGATCAGTGGCTCCTGTATCTACACACCAAGTGCTCGTAGATATAGCCGCTATAAATGTTTCTGTAACTAGAGAAAGAGACATACCAGTATTGTTTGTCTTCTTTGGAAGAGGACAATCATGTTTCCAGTGACCTGACTATTTGCATCTGAAGCACTTTCCCTTAGGCTTTTTCACACCACCCTGAACTCCCACTGCCTTCACAGCTTTCTGTGTCTGAGCCTTTTTCTTCTTCTTAATACCTTTCGGCTTAGAGGAAGAACCTTTCTCAGCCACATTCACTTGAACACTCTGCCGAAATAATCCTTCAGCTGCCTGAAGTTCTGTTAGTAGTTCCGCGAGACTATACTGCCTCTTGTTCATGTTGTAATTCAAGCGGAACTGCTCAAAACTCTTGGACAAGCTCATAAGGATAATGTCAATCTGGGTTTCCCCGTCAAGTTCAGCACCAAGGATCTCTATCTCATTCAGATGAGACATCATCTTGAGAATATGATCCCTTACAGGTGTGCCTTCAGCCATCTGAGTGTTCATTAAATCCTTCATGGCTACTTGCCTAGCAGCCCTATTCTGATCTCCAAAAAGTTCCTTGAGATTAAAGAGCATATCTGAAGCAGTGGCCATAGACTGATGATGATGCTGCAAAACACCCGACATTGCTGCCAGAATGTAACATCGCGACATTTCATCAGCCTTAATCCACCATTTATAATACTCTTTCTCATCTTCAGGAACATCAACAGCAGGCTGTTCAGGCTTGGGTTCATAAGTGCAAAACTTGTACTCCTCAGCAGTCAACACAATGTCCAAATTTCATTTCCATTCAATATAGTTAGGTCCGGTAAGTTTGTTATCCTTAAGTATGGTGAATAGTGGATTAAAACCCATTTTATCCTGAGAATCATGCATAAAAACATCACATAAATAAGGGTGCATTAATTATTAAGATCTATTGATTCCTCTAACAATTATTAAAATTTTAATGCACTAACATATAAACACCATAAGCTTCTGGTACGCCACGATGTGTGACATGTATACCACCTAATTTTGTTTAAATGTTACTTCGGTCCTATTACTAAACAATATGCCACGTTGGGGTGGACTATATTATTTTTCATAGCTAAGTGTATACCATCATCAAATCTTAAATTATTAGAAATCTATAGAACTTGGTACGCCACGATGGGTGGCGTGTATACCTTCCAATATTTGTAATTTTGCCTTGAATAGAATACTTCAATTCAATATTCATCAATGGTTTGATTTCCAGGTAGTGGACGAGTCACATCGATCTCGCTTAAAACCCACAGCCTTACAAGTTCGATGAACCCGTTTTTGACAAAATCGCCCCAAATCAGAAATAAAGAAAATCCGTATTTATTCCTTTCAAAATTTATTAATTTAAGAAGTTTGTTCTAGTAATTTCTATAACATTCTAGACACCATAAATTACATGCCACGATGGGTGACGTATATATAATTTATATTCGTCTTTATGTTAAATTACCTACAACTAATAATGGAGACCATGGGATTTAATTTCATATTAATTCCCTCTCCCACTTAGAATTTTTTTTTATTAAAATTGAGGAATTTTAAAATTAAATGGGGCCCTATGTTGTTATAATTATGTCTAATCATGCATTCAAAATACACACATAATTTTAGCAACATATAACATTTAATTAAAGCAATAAATAAAATTTATGTCCATGTCGTCCTAATTAAGTTAAACATGCAATTTTAAAAGAATTACACACATTATTAACGACACACATAATCAATAAATTAAAGCAATAATTAAAATTTAATGGAAAAAATTAAAATAAATTTTCCACTATTATGGCCCTTGAAAAAAAAATCCAGCTCTCAAAAAAAAATCTGCCCCGACGCCCCCAGCAGTCCCAGCTGCCGCAGCGGCCCCAGCTGCCGCAGCGGCCCCAGCTGCCGCAGTACGCGTGCACCTGTTGTTTTTCTGTGAGTTTTGTTTTGATTTTGTTCGATCCAAACATCAACAGCAGCCCCTTGTAATCGCACAGCGGAACAAAAAACTATCGGAATTGATTTCCGATCGCACATAAATATTACAAAATACCCGGAATAATTACAAAAAAAATAGATCTAATACAAAACTAATTTTATAAAATCTATTCTAACACGATCAACCCTCGTGTAAATTACAACCACTATTAAACCACGTGGAAACCAAAACAAAAATTAACCACGATTAAACCACGTGGGATCCAAACACATAATTAAAATATACATGGCCATAATAGTGGATTAACAACCTGCATCAAAACCAATACAAGCAAAACACTATATACACGCATATATAATTACGACATGGACATTATATCATAAAACGTAGAACCCATTACCAGGCTCTGATACCAATTGTTGGGAACCACGGACTTAGGGTGTTACTACGTTTTACGATAAAGATTACGAAAAGAGGATTACCTTGTTAATGGTTGATTCCACGCTCTTTTATTGTATTCCCAAATTCCCTTGAGCGAAGTGTGGCCTCCGTCTTCTCAAGTTATCCTCTCTTCTTGCTCCTTGGTGGCTACAATATGTTTTCACACAATTGCCAAGCAAGAAGAGAATAAGAATATATATAGGCTACAATAGGGACCATGGATAATTAGGTTGGGCCTTCTAATAACATCTTGAGCCTAGCCCAATATAATTAAATATTAATTCAATCCCCTAAAAAATTAATATTTGCACTACCTTTCCTAATACCGTAATTTAATTAATTCGGTTCCAATATTATTTGCTTATTAAATTCCCCATATTTAAAATATCATATGTCCATTAATTAAATAAATTACTGATAATTTATTTAATTAATATCTTTTATCCTTGATCATCCACTCAACCTCTATTTAATTATGCCAGAATAAATTCCACCTGCAGGATTTCACATAATTAAATATTTTTGAGCTTTCAAGGGGACATCATTAACCCGAATATTATCAGGACATGGATTCCTTCAATAAATAATATTCACCATGTATATAATTCCATCACCCAAAATATAATGATATAATTCAAAAGAATTATTTCATATATAAATCAAAGCATGTAAATAATATACACGTGTCAATTACTATTTTCGGATTAAGAACCTAAGCATTAATAATAACATAGAATCTTAGTTCTCCTTCTTAATTAGTATTAAGGGAACAATTCTAAATTTGATCCTGTTCAATATACACAAAGTATACTAGCATTATTTATTAGTCAATATAAACTAATCTAAATAATACTACAACCATACCAGTGGATTGTCCAACACCACCTGTGCTATGAACCTTATTATATTATATAACCGTATTTAACAATCTAATATTCTGTATCCCATTTGATACTAGATTTTTCACAATATATAATATTAGAAAACATGTAAACATTCAAATGATTCTCAAATAAACTGGCCAGAAATAAATGTACATACTTCAAATAAATATTTTCAGTATACACTAACACTCTCCACGTGATAACGGCTAGATTTGTGAATCACAACAGACATTTTACACCTGGCAGCATGGAAACAGTCAAAACATTATTAGTGGGCACGGTAAACGTGCAGTAATTATTGCTCACATGCGGTTACCAAAAACCAAATGATTATCTCTGTTTTTATCTCACCTAATTATTTTCTGATAAAATATGACCGTTACAGTAAAAACCAAAAATAAGTCAAGTAAGTAAATAATGCCACGTAAGCATAAGAGTTTCCATCAGGATTTGCATCAGAACTTAACTATTACCAAAATGTAATGGTCATCAGAACATGGCTTCTGTACTCAAAAAGTGAATGACTGTTTCTGTGAATCTTCACACAAATACTGATTGGTTTCTTCAGAGTTTAATCATCAGAACTTTCATCAGAACTTGTCCTCAGAATTTATGCAAATGATACTCAACTGTTTGTCAGAAACAACTTAATCACCACAGTAATTTTCATCATTCATATGGAGTGATAGTGTGTGTATGTGCAAATGATCAGATAAAGATTAAAGTTTGATAAACTTCAGTATATCTTAGAAATAAGGCATAACTAAGAAAAGTGCTTAAAATCTGTCTTTAATTTTGAAGTCTACTATAGAATAAATTTATGCAAGTATCCACCTCAACTGTTTATGCTCAGTTTATGCATCTTTTGAAATTCTTTTGACAGTGGCTTCTCAGTGTAAATGAGTTACAACTGCTATCAGAATTTATGTTGTTATCAGGATATTTCTCTGGTAATCAGAGAATGTGAAAAGTCACCAAGAAAAATTTGCTTTTCTAATGCATATTACTTAATACCAGCAATGCACTTGGATCTTCCCTGTCACATATTTACTCTAGATCTCAAAGGAGTACCTGATTTCAATTTTTCTTTTCTTTTATTTTCTTCAGATAAGTGAGGCTTATAAAGCATATAGTTCATCCTTAAGATTTACTGACATCAGAATTTGACAGATAAGAAGCAATAATCTAGTTTGTGACTTAGTAATAAGATACAAGGAGTAAATTTGAATAATATCAAAATTAGAGTTTGCTTGTGTTATGGATTTCCACATAAATAACTAATTCAAATATGGGATACACAGTCTGTTAAAGACTACTAAGTCAGCATCTAACAAATAATCCTTATTGGAGTGTGATAGGGATAAATAAGTCCTGATTTTATAATTAATGGGCTGATAGGCCCAATAATAAGATGTATAATATTCAGACCAGAAAGGTTAAACCTGATGGACCAGATCAGGCCTAATGGAATAAAAAAGGCCCAAAAGCCCTGATTATTAATTAATTTCGTAATTAATTAATAAGGGAGAAATCAGATGTTGAAAAGAGTCCCGATAAGGATATAAATCCTTAGAGATTAGCCTCAAGGGGACCTAAAAGGATAAGGAATCAGCTTCCTACTTCCTAGGACTCCTAAGTTTATCCTAATTCAGAGGCTTGTCCACCAAGTCTCCTATACCAAGTCCAATTCAAGGACCACCAACGTCTATATAAGGGGTCTCACCCCCACCACCAAGAACTATGTTTTTTGACTTGATCCTTGGCAATCAGCAAGGTACGTAGGCATCTTGTTAAGGCAGATTGAGTCACGAAACACAAGAGCAGTCAAATCGAGCCTTGGAGCTCACGTTCCTTAGTATTAAATACAGCAATTATATATAGTAGTTTTAATCCATAACATTTGGCGCCGTCTGTGGGAAAAATGGAACAACAACCATGGCGAGAACACGGAGAACAACCAGCACTCTGGAGGAGGGAACACCATCAGGGACAACCCAGGTGATTTCATCAACCGTGGAGGTTCCTCCCCATTCAACTTATGCATCTACTCAGGGGGAAGCCCAGACAGGGGCAACTCATCCTCAGCCACAAGGGACAACTCCCCCGACTATTCAAGGTACGAATCCTCAAGTTCAACAAATACATATACCTGTGAATTCTCGACCCGTCGGGTATGAATATTCAACTATTGTTACTACTAACCCCCCTTATGGGATGCCCCTTCACCCTGAGGTTGGAGGAAGTGGATATGCTGGGCGAAGCGAAGCACGAGGGCGGTCGCCCCCCTATATACGAGGTTTGGATCCTATCCCTGAGGATCGGGAATTTTCTGGTCCATACACTGAGAGAGACTCCGAATCTTCGGATGATGAAGTGGCCCCGAGAAGGAGGCATCCTGGAAAAGAGCCAATGGCCGATGGAAGGCAACGCCCCCAAAGCACCCCAGGGGCGAATCCCCAAGAAGTGCAGGAAAAGATCAGGGCTCATGAGGCTGAAATCCAAAGGCTGAGGCGTGATTTGGAGGCTCACCAAGCCACTAGACCCCACATACCTCTTAGGGGGAGAAATCCTCCTCCTATCATAGACCTGGATGGTCCGGTAAGAAGAAGAGCTGCTGTCCCAAGAACTGATCCAAGCAATCTCCTTCCCCTTGGAGATCCTGATGATCCAACTCCACCCTTCACAGAAGAGATAATGAATGCCCATATCTCAAGAAAATTCAAGATGCCCACTATCAAAGCCTATGATGGCACGGGAGACCCCGCTAATCATGTTAGGACATTCTCTAATGCACTGCTGCTGCAACCCGTGAATGATGCTATAAAATGTCGGGCCTTCCCTCAAACCCTGTCGAGTATGGCTCAAAGATGGTACAGTCGCCTACCCCCAAATTCTATTGGATCATTCAGAGAATTAAGTCAGGCTTTTATTAAGCAATTCATCAGTGGAAGAGTCCATGAGAAAAGTTCAGCATCTCTTATGAGTCTTGTGCAGGGAGCTAAAGAATCCTTAAGAGATTACCTAAATCATTTTACAAAGGAGGCTTTAAAAGTCCCAGACCTTGATGATAAGGTAGCCATGATAGCACTGCAACAAGGAACTAGGGATGAGTTTTTCAAGATGTCTTTGGCCAAACGACCCCCTGAGAGCATGTTGCAGCTCCAAGAGAGGGCAGGGAAGTATATCAAGGTTGAAGAAAGTATGAGGAAGACCGTAGTAAGTAATGAGCCCACTGGAGGCAAGAAACGAAAAACTGATTTGGAGTATAACGCTAAGGATAAATATCCTAGAACTGAACAAAACCCTGATTCAACCCCCAAGAAGGGAGGACCTGGGCAAAAGTTCATTGAATACGCTAAGCTGAATGCTCCCAGAAGTCAGATTTTGATGGAGATTGAAAAAGACAGAGATATTCGCTGGCCTAAGCCCTTGAAGGCTGATCCCGCCAAGCTAGATAAGGGCAAGTATTGCAGGTTTCACAAGGATGTTGGCCATGACACCGATGAGTGTAGGCAGTTGAAAGATGAAATTGAGTTTTTAATTCGAAAAGGAAGATTGAACAAGTATACTGGAGATGGGGGAGACAGAAATAATAATGGAAGGAAGAACTTTGAAGATCGTAGGAGGGACCAAGATGATCAGGGGCGGAATCCCCAACCTAGAGGACCAGTTATAAACACCATTTATGGAGGGCCGAGACCTCGAGGGCCTGTGATAAACACGATCTTTGGAGGTCCAACTGCTGCGGGATTGTCCAAAAAATCCCGAAAGGCATATACTAGAGAGGTTATGCATATTGTTGGAGAAGAGAGAGGAGATCAAAAAATGGCTAGAAGCTGTTATGTGGCCTCTTTGAGGGCAGATGGAGTCGGGGGGCAGATTCTTCCTATTGAAGATATGGATGTTCGAGAAAGTGATGAGAATAGAGGAAGGCCAGCAGAAGAATTGGTTTCGGTTCCTTTAGATCCCAAGAATCCTGAGAGGATGACTTTCATTGGAGCTACATTAGAGGAGCCCCTTAGAGGGAAGTTAGTGAAATTTTTGCAAGAAAATAGTGATGTGTTTGCATGGTCAGCAGCTGATATGCCAGGCATAGACCCGGAGTTAATTACCCACAAGTTAAACGTGGATCCAAACCGGAAGACAGTGAAACAAAAGAAAAGAAATTTTGCCCCGGAAAGACAAGAGGCTATAAAGCAGGAAGTGGAAAAGCTCTTAGAGGCTGGTTTCATTGAGGAGATTCAATTTCCGGAGTGGTTAGCAAACCCTGTAATGGTGAAGAAGGCTAATGGAAAGTGGAGGATGTGTATAGACTTCACCGATCTGAATGATGCATGCCCCAAAGACTGTTTTCCGCTGCCTAGAATTGATACTTTGATTGATGCCACCGCTGGACATGAGATGCTGAGTTTCATGGATGGGTTTAGCGGATACAACCAGATCAAAATGCATAAGGATGACATTCCAAAGGTATCATTTATCACTGACTTTGGTGTTTATTGTTATCTTGTTATGGCGTTTGGTCTCAAGAATGCAGGAGCCACCTATCAAAGGTTGGTGAATAAAATTTTTAAGGATCTTATTGGGAAGACTATGGAAGTCTATGTTGATGACATGCTAGTCAAGAGTCTAGTAAAGACTGATCATATAACCCATTTGAGGGAAGCTTTTGAGGTCCTGAGGTACCACAAGATGATGTTGAATCCCACGAAGTGTGCTTTCGGAGTAGGATCTGGAAAATTCTTGGGATTGATGGTCTCAAAGAGGGGAATTGAGGCTAACCCCGATAAAATAAAGGCAATCCTGGACATGGAACCCCCAAAAACTGTCAAGGATGTTCAGAAACTCACAGGAAGGGTTGCTGCGCTAGGACGATTCATCTCCAAGTCAGGAGACAAGTGCTTGTCATTCTTCAAGTCATTAAAGAACATTAAAGACTTTGTATGGAGTGAGGAAAATCAGAAGGCATTTGAAGAGTTAAAGAAGTATATGGGCCAGGCCCCGTTGTTGGCCAAGCCAGTTCTGGGTGAAGTTTTATTCTTGTACTTGGCTGTTTCAGAAAGCGCCTTGAGCGCGGTGTTGGTTAAGGAGGAACTGAAAGTCCAGAAACCCGTATACTATGTCAGCAAAATTTTGCATGGTGCTGAGTTGAATTATTCAGCCATTGAGAAATTCGCTTTAGCCTTGGTAATGGCTTCAAGAAAGCTGCGTCCTTATTTTCAAGCTCACCAAATTGAAGTGCTAACAAATCAGCCACTGAGAAATATCATTCACAGTCCCAAGGCAAGTGGGAGACTGATTAAGTGGGCAATAGAGTTGGGAGAGTTCGATCTCAAGTATAAGCCACGTATGGCCATAAAAGCCCAGGCACTAGCTGACTTCGTGGTAGAATGTACCATACCCAACCAAGAAGTCGGGGGGCAGGAAGATACCACACCTCAAGACAAGGGAGTCGACAATGGGGACAAGGAGAAAGAATATTGGGTTCTCTATTTTGATGGAGCATCAAAAACAAATTCCAGTGGAGCAGGGTTGGTTTTGCAAAGCCCTGATGGATTCTTAATTGAGTATGCCATGAAGCTAGACTTCCCAACCACAAACAATGAGGCAGAGTATGAAGCCCTGATTACTGGCCTTGGTCTAGCTGGGACACTTAGAGTCAAAAACTTAAAGGTCCGTGGAGACTCGAAGTTGATCATATCCCAGGTAAAGGGAGAATTTGAAGCAAGGGATGATACGATGGCAAAGTATGTTCGCCTAGTAAGGGTTGTGATGACCCAATTTAATGAATGCCATGTTGAACACATTCCAAGGGAAGAAAATGCTAAAGCAGATGCGCTATCAAGGTTTGCTTCATCTGAGATTGAAGAAAGTTCAGGAAGTGTGTACTTCCGTGTTTTGAAGACCCGAAGCATAGATGTTAAGCTTGTGGCTCCCGTAGGCTTGGGGACGTCATGGATTGATCCCATCAAGGCTCACATTCAGACCGGTTGGTTGCCAAGCGATACAATTGAGGCACAGAAGTTAACTGTTCGAGCACTAAGGTACTCTTTGATAGATGGGATTCTATATAAAAGATCTTTCGTGGTTCCTTACTTGAGGTGTCTCAGGCCCGATGAGGCACGCTTAGCTCTTGAGGAAGTGCATGGAGGTATTTGTGGGCAACACTTGGGGGGCAGGGCCTTGGCTCATAAGATAACTCGTTTAGGCTTCTATTGGCCAGAAATGATGGCTGATGCCAAAGAATATGTAAAGAAGTGTGATCGTTGTCAGAAGCATGCACCAGTCGCCAGACAACCCCCCGAGATGCTGACCTCTATCAACTCACCTATTCCCTTTGCCATGTGGGGGATGGATATTCTAGGGCCTTTTCCTATGGCCACGGCACAAAGGAAATTTCTGATTGTAGCCATTGATTATTTCACCAAGTGGATCGAAGCCAAACCTTTGGCCAAAATCACGACTAAGCAGGTTGCACAATTCCTGTGGGAAAACATTATGTGCCGATATGGAATTCCCCGTATCCTCGTCACTGACAATGGAACGCAATTCAACAATGAGGAATTCAAGAAGTATTGTGAAGAAAATGAAATTGAGTTACGATTCACCTCTGTGGCTCACCCGCAAGCCAATGGGCAAGCGGAGGTAGCAAATCGGATAATCCTGGATGGATTAAAGAAGAGGATCGAGAAGTCAAGAAATAATTGGGTGGACGAGATACTTCCCATATTATGGGCCTATAGGACTACCTGTAGAGTCACGACGGGAGCAACTCCCTTCTTGTTGGCATATGGGGCAGAAGCAGTAGTTCCCGTGGAGATATCACATTCCTCTCCAAGGATTCAGGCTTTCAACGCAGAGGAAAATGGGGAAGGTCAGAGGTTAGCCCTGGATTTGATCGATGAAGTGCGAGATAAGGCACATGCAAAGATAGTAGAATATCAGAAAAAAGCTTCATTCTACTACAACCTAAGGGTTAAAGAAAGGTTTTTTAAACAAGGCGATCTAGTCTTGAGGAAGATAGAAGCATCTGGTGTTGGACAAAAAGGGAAGCTTGCCCCAAATTGGGAAGGGCCGTACAGAGTCAAGAGCGTTCAAGGTAGAGGAACCTACAAGCTCGAGACTATGGATGGTTTTGAAGTCCCGAGGACCTGGCACGCACAAAACCTGAAGGTTTACTACGTGTAAGATAGGCGAAGTACGATTCTCACTTGTCATTGTGACAAGTAGGTTTAAAAGCACCTGGAAGCTTTGCTTGCGTAGGATTTTATATTCCAGTAGAATTTACATTGTCTAGTTATTATTGATTAGGGTCGAACCCATGCTATGTAAGGTTTTGAAAAACCAGACTTCATATTAAAGAGTTTGAAATTACTTCAATCCAAGGATGTTTAAGGCTCAAATGCATATTAAACAAAAAGAGGCAAGAAAAGCAACATATAAAATATAAGCCCCAAAGGGTAATAAGTTTTGAATACAATTAAGTCAATACAATAAGACAAGCCATGCAAGGCTGAAAAAGCTCTAAGGAGCTGAGGTGCCCTCGGCGTCCATATCATCGTCTTCTCCGCTCTCGCTAGATGTCTCCGTCGTCTCGGAGGAGGAAGAGCTGTCATCCTCAGCAGGTCTGGAAGAAGACTCGGGAGGAGGAAGAAGTGGATCCTGAGGAACATGGTCCGAGACAACTACTCGGGTACGAAACCTCTGTAGCAAAGCCTCGTCATCAGGGCAGATGTAGTCCGCCGGGTTAATATCAGGACAAGCCTCGTTCACGGTCCCAAGGGCCGTGTCCCAACCAGTCCTAAAAAACTCGGGAAAGACTGAATCATCCCTAATCCTCATAGATTGGGCAAACTCCTCCGAGTCCAGATAATTGTCTATAGCTTTATCCTTCTCCGCCCGAAGTACCACCAGCTCGGCGTTAGACTCTCCGAGTTCTTCCTCCTTGCGCTTAAGCTTCTTCTCCAGGGTAGCATACTTCTTCTGTTGCCTCCTGAGGGCATTATCGGCCTTATCAGAAGCCCGCTTCCATGATTCGGCTTGCCTCACAGCGCCTTGAAAGTAGGTGTTAGACTGAAACAAAACAATTAACAAAGTAAAAGGCAAGAAAGTGCTACAAGAACGAGAAATAAGTTTAAAAAAGAGAAGGCATACCGAAGCCAGAGATTGGGCTCCCATGAGCTTAATCCTCTCAAGGTCAGGGGTGGCCACCACATCAGTAAAGTCCTTTGGAGTCACGCTATGGTAGGACCAATCCCAAGCATGCTTCGTGGAACCAACCACGGTATCCCCTCGGCGGAATCCCCAGAGAGGCTGAAAGGCGCCTGTAGCAGCAGCAGCAGGGGCAGCAGCAGTGATAGGAGCATTATGGCCCTCAGCTCCTTCAGTTGAAGCCTCCCCCATAGGCTCCTTGTGCTTTCTCAAGAAGATAGGCTCTGTCGCCTTTCCTCGGGTGTCTAGGCCTGCTAACCGAGCTTTCTTCATCCTAGCTGTTTCCTCGACCAAGGGGACATTGTCCTCGTTAATCTCCTTAGCAGCTGAAACAAAGCAAAAGACAAAATAAGTGATGTTAATAATGTGTGAAATAAAGAAAAATTGAGAAGGGAAGAGAAATACCCTGTTGAGAAACAGAGGATAGTCCCACATGAATCAGGGAAAACTCTTCTAAAAGAGTCCAGCTGGTGGTGGTGCCATCATCCTGAGTGAGCCCATTGTAAATGATAGTTTCTTCAGGAGTTAAGTGAATGGATTTGAGGCTACCATCACTGACCTTCCCGAAGGAAGATCGAAAGAGCGTGCCCCAGTCGCCATTCTCCCAACGTAACCCAACGAAACTATTCCTCCAATTTGGATTATTATCAGGAATAGAGGCGCTATTAAAGATATGTTTGCTTTTGGGCCTTTGTTTGACATAAACCCAGCCACAAATATTGGAAGAACTATTGTAACATTGAAAGACTTTCCTAAAAACGGCTACAGAAAGAGGAAAGCCCTCCCTAAGATAACAAACCATAAAACATAGAATATTCCTCCAGGCGTTTGGAGGAAGCTGACACGGGTTGATTTGTAAGTCAGCCAAAAGATGAGGGATAAAAGGATGGAAAGGGAACCTAAGCCCAGCATTAAGGGCGTCGGTGTAGATGAAGAGAGTATCGGGCCTCCAGTGGCAAGTACGGTCACCACCAGAGACTGGAACTAGTCTAAAGGGGGGAGGGACGTTATAACGAGCATTTAGTTTATTAAAATCTATGTTATGCCAAGTATTACAGTGATTAAAGGAGTCGAGATGTGCAGTGGAAGGATATTCATCCCCCCTAGTATTAATCATATCAATTAAAGACATATATGAAGAGCGGATCTCGATATCCTTACCTCGTTTTGAAGCCGAGGCTATCTTGGCCGCCCTCTCGGAACTCTTGTCAGCCATCTAGTAAAGACTGGAAAAGACTTGGGAGGAAGAAGGAGTGGATTTGAGAGAGGAGAAGATTAGAAAGTTCGAGATGAAGAGAAATGAAATGAGAGGTGTGAAGAATCACACTCTCATCCCACCTATATATAGGAGAAATAAATGGATAATGGGCCTTAAAAAGCCCATTTAAGCCCAAAAGTTGGAAGGTTCTGGAAGTTCCTGGAAAATTCAAGAGAATTCTAGTAAAAAATCAAAAGAAAAACTTGAGTTTTTTCAAGATTTTGGAAGAATCCAGAAAGATATTAGAAGAGTTTGGAATTTGGGCTTAGAAATGAGGCCCAATTCTAAAAAAAAAACCTTGAAAAAATAAAGCCCAGCTAAGGGCCCAAGTGTTTAAAAAGCCCAGAAAAGGGCCCAGATATTTAAGGTTAACAGCCCATAACCCAAAATCCAGTCATAATGGGCCAAAAGAATGAAGGCCCAGCTAAGTGAAGGTGGCCCAAAAATAAAGTCCAGGGAGAAATGGATAAAAAGATCAGGAATATGACCCAATTCGACCAGGAATCATGGGGAAATCCTGGTCGAAATACAGGAGGTCGAAATTGCTTCGATCAAGGCACGAAATGGTACTTAAATCGGTCAAAATATTAGTTCCTGACCGAAATGGTCAGAATTCTGATCGAGAATGAATAAAACAGAAGAACTTTCGACCAGAAAGCAAGGCAAGATCCTGGTCGAATGGATCCTGCCCGAAATTGCTTCGACCAAGGCATCAAATGATGGCTAATTCGGTCAAAAAGCAGGACTCCTGACCGAAAGGGACAAAAATCCTGGTCGAAAAATTTCTGGTCGAAAATTGTATAAAAAAAAAAAAAAAAGGGGGGGGGGAAATCCTGGCCGAAATTCGACCAGGACCTCTGCTCGAATATTCCTGCTCGAAAATCCTTCGACCAGGGCTGAAAGAAGGTTAATTCGACCAGGATCCTGGTCGAATGGATTCCTGGTCGAAAAATTGCATAAAAAAAAAAAAGAGGAAGAAAAAGGGAAGAAAAAGCCTGGAAAATTACAAAAAAAAAATAATAATAATAAGGAAATTCCTTAAATTCCTTAAATAATATATGAAAAATGTTAATATTTTCAGAAAATTAAGGGAAAATCCAGAAATTAAGGATAAATCCCAGAAATTAAGGGAAAAATCCAGAAATTAAGGGAAAATCCAGAAATTAAGGATAAATCCCAGAAATTAAGGGAAAAATCCAGAAATTAAGGATAAATCCAGAAAATTAGGGAAAAATCCAGAAAATTAAGGATAAATCCCAGAAAATTGAGGGAAAAATCCAGAAATTAAGGATAAATCCCAGAAAATTAAGGATAAATCCCAGAAAATTAGGGAAAAATCCCAGAAATTAGGGAAAAAATCCAGAAATTAAGGATAAATCTCATAAAATTAGGGAAAAATCCAGAAATTAGGATAAATCCCAGAAATTAAGGGAAAAATCCAGAAATTAGGGAAAATCCCAGAAAATTAGGGAAAAATTCCTGGAAATTAAGATAATTTCTGAATAAAAGGAAGATTCATTATAAATGTGTAGGTCGCTCCACACTTTACGCAAAAACGAAACCCTGAAAGGGAACGAATAACTTCTGCGAAACCTAATCAATGTTTCCCAAAAGTTGGGGGGCAAATGATAGGGATAAATAAGTCCTGATTTTATAATTAATGGGCTGATAGGCCCAATAATAAGATGTATAATATTCAGACCAGAAAGGTTAAACCTGATGGACCAGATCAGGCCTAATGGAATAAAAAAGGCCCAAAAGCCCTGATTATTAATTAATTTCGTAATTAATTAATAAGGGAGAAATCAGATGTTGAAAAGAGTCCCGATAAGGATATAAATCCTTAGAGATTAGCCTCAAGGGGACCTAAAAGGATAAGGAATCAGCTTCCTACTTCCTAGGACTCCTAAGTCTATCCTAATTCAGAGGCTTGTCCACCAAGTCTCCTATACCAAGTCCAATTCAAGGACCACCAACGTCTATATAAGGGGTCTCACCCCCACCACCAAGAACTACGTTTTTTGACTTGATCCTTGGCAATCAGCAAGGTACGTAGGCATCTTGTTAAGGCAGATTGAGTCACGAAACACAAGAGCAGTCAAATCGAGCCTTGGAGCTCACGTTCCTTAGTATTAAATACAACAATTATATATAGTAGTTTTAATCCATAACAGAGTGAATAGTCACAGAACATTCAAAACACTTTCAGAGTTTATAGAATCACATCAGATAACAATCAGTATTTAATATATTATAATTTAAGCACATATTATATGGAGATAAGACAATCTGTAAACACTGATCATAAAGTCTAATGCATGAGAACAAAAACTAAACAGATTTTGAGAAAGAACCTGAAACCATTCCAAGTTCATTTATCAGTCTTGTAAAAGTAGCTTCACATAGTAGTTTTGTGAAGATATCTGCTAGTTGTTGATCTTTTGGGACAAAATGCAATTCCACTGTACCTTCCATCACATGTTCCCGTATGAAATGGTACGTAATGCTGATGTGCTTTGTCATTGAGTGTTGAACTGGATTACCTGTCATAGTAATAGCACTTTGATTATCATAGTAAATGGGTATTTTAGAAAATTCTAATCCATAGTCTAGTAACTGATTCTTCATCCAAAGAATCTGTGCACAACAGCTTCCTACAATAATATATTCTGCTTCTGCAGTTGATGTAGAAATTGATTACTGTTTCTTGCTAAACCAAGAAACTAATCTGCCTCCAAGAAATTGGTAGCTTCTACTAGTGCTTTTCCTATTTATTTTGCAAAATCTGCATCTGAGTAACCTATTAGCTTAAAATCTGATTCCCTAGGA
This sequence comes from Apium graveolens, assembly GCF_009905375.1. Lineage (NCBI taxonomy): Eukaryota > Viridiplantae > Streptophyta > Magnoliopsida > Apiales > Apiaceae > Apium > Apium graveolens. The sequence continues at coordinate 170,084,157 of NC_133649.1, forward strand.
TACCACAATCCTAGATCAGCTGTACCCTTGAGGTACTTGAAAATTCTTTTCACAGCTATTAGATGAGGTTCTCTTAGATCAGCCTGAAATCTTGCACAAAGACAGATAGCATACATGATATCAGGTCTACTTACAGTTAAATAGAGTAAAGATCCAATCATACCTCTGTAGTTAGTAATATATAATAATGCTCCAGTATCTTTATCTAACTTGGTGGCAGTGGCCATGAGAGTGGATGTAGTTGAACTGTCTTGCATTCCAAATTTCTTGAGTAAATTTCTGGTGTACTTGGATTGATTTATGAAAGTACCTTCTTCAGTTTGCTTGAATTGAAGTCCCAGAAAATAGCTAAGTTCTCCCATAATACTCATTTGATATCTTGACTGCATTAACATGGAAAATCTTTCATAAAGTTTTGTATTTGTAGAGCCAAAGATGATATCATCAACATATATCTGTACCAAAAGTAAGTCATTTGTTGAGGTAGAACAGTGTTTTATCAATTGTGCCTCTGGTAAATCCACTTTCCATAAGGAATTGAGCTAGAGTCTCATACCATGCTCTAGGAGCTTGTTTAAGGCCATAAAGTGCTTTGTCAAGCCTGTAGACATGATTTGGAAATTTTGGATCTACAAATCCTGGAGGTTGTTCAACATATACCTCTTCCTCTAATTCTCCATTGAGAAAAGCACTTTTCACATCCATTTGAAAGACTTTGAACTTCTTGTGAGCAGCATAAGCTGAAAAGATTCTTATGGCTTCCAATCTAGCAACTGGAGCAAATGTTTCATCATAGTCAATACCCTCCTGTTGAGAGTAACCTTTAGCAACCAGCCTTGCATTGTTTCTTGTAATTATGCCATCACTGTCAGTTTTGTTTCTGAACACCCATTTTGTAACAACAATGGATCAGTTCTTTGGTCTTGGTACTAGGATCCAGAATTTATTTCTTTCAAATTCATTTAACTCTTCCTGTATTGCTTACACCCAATCAGCATCTTGAAGAGCTTCTTCCACTTTCTTTGGTTTAGTCTGAGATAGAAAGGAATGATAGCGACATTCATTTGATGTTGTTGTTCTAGTTCTGACACCTGCTTCAGGATCTCCAATTATTAAGTCAGGTGTATGTGATTTAGTCCACTTCCTTGCAGATGGAAGTTGATCTCTAGAATTGGATCCTCCCCCATGATCCATGATGTCTCCATCAGCATTTTCTGATGCTCCCCCTGAAGTTATGCTCTCTAAAATTTCAGAATTTGAGTTGGATCCTTCAGGAATTGAAGAATTAGAGTTTCCAGAATTATCAGAATTTGGCTCATCAGAACTTGTTGAATCAGAACTTGAAGAGCCAGTGACTAGTTCTGATGCTTCTTGAGAGTCTTGAGATGTGGTATGATCAATAGCTTGCTCCCCCTGAACAGGTGCATTTTCCTTTGGAGCAACTACCACAGTTTCAATGACATCAGAATTTAACCCGTCAGAACCTACATGATCAGGATTTAGGTCATCAGAATTTACAGAATCAGAATTTACATCTTCATTTTCAAATCTCAGCTGATCATGATCACTGAAATCTTCAAGTCCAGTAATCTTTTTATCATCAAAAGATACATTGATAGATTCCATGACAACCCTTGTTCTTAAATTGTAGACTCTGAAGGCTTTTATGGAAAGTGGATATCCAACAAAAATTCCTTCATCATCTTTTAGATCAAATTTTGACAGCTGTTCAAGATGAGTCTAAGAACAAAACACTTGCATCCAAATACATGAAAGTATTTCAGATTTGGCTTCTTTTTCTTCACCATCTCATATGGTGTTTTTCCATGCTTGTTTATGAGTGTAGCATTCTGTGTAAAACAAGCAGTCTGTACAGCTTCAGCCCAAAAATAGGTTGGTAGCTTTGCCTCATCAAGCATAGTTCGTGCAGCTTCAATAAGAGTCATGTTCTTTCTTTCTACAACTCCATTATGCTGTGGAGTTCCAGGTGCAGAAAATTCATGCTTTATTCCATGCTCTTTGCAGAACTCTTCCATGATTGAATTCTTGAACTCAGTGCCATTATCACTTCTTATTACTTTAACAAAATCTTTGACTAATTTATCTAGATGTCTGACATGATCAGTTAGAGTAGATGCAGTTTCATTCTTCTTGTGCAAGAAATACACCCAAGTGTATCTTGTGAACTAATCCACTATAACCATAGCATATTTCTTCTTTGCAATGGACATGACATTAACTGGACCAAATAGATTAACATGCAGTAAGTGATAAGGCTCAAGAATTGAGGATTCAGTTTTACTCTTGAATGAAGATTTTCTTTGTTTTACCTTTTGACATGAGTCGCAAAGACCATCAGGAGCAAATATAGATTTTGGCAATCCTCTCACAAGATCTTTCTTTACTAGCTCATTTATGTTGTTGAAATTTAAATGAGAGAGTTTCTTGTGCCAATTCTAGCTTTCTTTAATTGATGCTCTGCTTAACAGACAGACTGCAGAACCATCAAAATTTATTGAAAGTCTGACTTCATATATGTTACCATGTCTGTAACCTTTCAGAACCACATTGCCTGTAGAATTACTTACAACTCCACAGTGTTCTTCAAAGAAATCCACATGATAACCTCTGTCACAGATTTGACTCACACTTAGAAGATTGTGTTAAAGTCTTGAGACAAGAGTTACTGTTTCAATTATTACATTCCCAAGATTGATATTGCCATATCCCAGAGTCTTTCCTATGTTGCCATCTCCATAAGAAACTCCTCGGCCAGCTTTCTCCATAAAGTCTGATAGCAGGGCTTTATTTCCAGTCATATGTCCTGAACATCCACTGTCCAGAACCAGTATTTTTTTCCTGTTGCCCTGCAATCACAAAGACCACTATTGGTTAGTTTTAAGGACCCAGACTTGCTTGGATCCTTTGGCATTTTTAAGTTTGTTAGCATTTGCGGTGGATTTAGTTTCAGAGTCTATGCTAACATGCTTTTTATAAGACTTTATATCAGACTTTGCATCAGAATTTACACTAGAAGGAATTATACTAACTTTCTTTAAAGAAGGTTTTATTTGATAATAATCATAGTACAAACTATGATATTCCTAACAAGTATAAATAGAATTCCATAAACTACCATAATGAAAACAAGGATTTTATGGTGTAAACCTAATAGACTGACTCTTAACTCCTGATCTAGGAGGTAAAGAGTTTATATCTTTATTTTTCTTGCAAAAAGAAGCAAGATGGTTAGAGTTACCACAATTATAGCATTTCTTTCTAGGAGCATAGGAACAGGCATATAATTATTGCTTTTTTTCACGCCTTCCTTTCCATTCCTATTTTTCCTAGCTTCCTTGACTTTGTTCACATTTCTAATCTCTTTCAACTTATACTTAAGCTGCTTCTTTGTCATTAAGCTAATATTTACCATAGTTGGTTTATCTTGTCTTAGTTTGTCAGATGTTAATTTGTCCTTAAATCCTTTTCAGATTTTGACTTGTCACAATTTGACACAAACTTGACAGGATTAACTTTAGGCTTTTCAACTTTCTTGGTAAAGTTTGGTTTAGATGACACAGTTTCCTTTTCTTCGTTATCATCTAGATAACCTAGTCCTTCTTTTGAATTTCCATTTTCTAAGATTTTCTGAGTTGTTCTTCCAGAGTTAGTCCTAGTTTTGATTATCTCCTTTTCCTTTTCCAGTTTAGATTTAAGAGATTTATTCAATTTTAGCAGTACATCTTTAACATAAAAAGCCTCATCTCTTTCTTTCTGAGTTTGATGGAATATAACTAACTCTTTTTCCAAGTAGTTATTTCTCTTTTTAAGAGCAAGACTTTCAGATTAATCTTTCATTTTCTAAAGTGTGATCTCTAAAACTAATGAACATGGTTTTCAGATATAATCTTAGCTCATAAATATCATCAGTATGAAAAGCAAGAGTTGAATGAGGTACATTCAATTAAGCAGTTCCAGAACTGCTATCAGCATTTGCCATCAAAGCATTGTTCACCTCTTCTTCAGAATCTGAAGTGTCTGCCCAATTTTAGTTCTTTGTGATAAGTGTCTGGCCTTTATCACCTTTTCCATTCTTGTAGTCAGGAGAGATGTGGCCTCTTTCACCATAATTGTAGCATTTGACATTTGAGTTATCACCTCTGTTAAACTTTCCTCCTTTGCCTTCAGTCTTTCTGAACCCTTTCTTTTCAGAACTTCCACCTTTCCTGGAAAAATCTTACCCTTTTTAAATTTCTTGCAGGCTATCTTTGTGATACCCTTCACTATAAGAGCACACAGTTGCATCATCTCTGCATCAACATCCACTTCAGATAAATTTTCAGATTCTGAATCATCATCATCAGAATATGATGACTCTGAATCAGACTATATGATGAGAGCCTTTTCTTTGCCCCTCTTTGAGACAACCACTTTAGGAGTTTCTTCCTCAGCTTTAAGTGCAACTGTCTTTGACTTTCTTCCATGCCTTTTGCTCCTTTGATCCATCTCAAGTTCATGATTCTTGAGCATACCATAAATTTCATCAAGAGTAGTTTCAGCAAGGTCATAGTTGTCTCTTATGGTAGTAGACTTCAAATCCCAATTTTCAGGAAGAGCTAAAAGAAATTTTAGATTTGAATCTTCAAGATCATATTCCTTGTCCACCAGTGACAGAACATTCAAGAGTTTGGCAAACCTGTCATATAAATCAGTTAATGACTCATCAGCTTTTGAGTCAAAGTGCTCATACTCTTATATGAGTATAGTCTTCCTGTTCTTTTTGATGGCTTCAGTTCCCTGGCATCTTGTCTCCAAAGCATCCCATATTTCCTTTACAGTCTTGCATCCAATTACCCTGTTTGACATGACACTGTCAATTGCACTATAAAGCAAATGCCTTACCCTTGCATCCTTGGCAATAGATGAGATGTCTTCAGGTGTGTAATCACCTTTCTCCTTTGGTATCATCTTTTCTGGTTGATCAACAACTGCAACAGAAAGCTTGGTAGGCTTATATGGTCCATTATTAATTCTATCAAGGTATTCTGCATCTCTGGCTTCCAGAAACATAACCATATTTACCTTCCATATAGGATACTCAGATGCTCTCAGTATGGGAACCCTGATACTCTCATATCTACTGTGAGTTTGATTGTTTTGAGTATCTTGAGTTTTGGTGGGCTTAGGTGGAGTTTGTGTTTCGTCAAACATGGTTGTAAACTGGATCTCACTATTTGTATATCAACAGAGAGGCTCTGATACCACTTTTTAGTGTTTATAGTGTTGAATATAGTGTTTATACAATCAAATCGATTTAGAACACAAGTATGTAATAGTAATCAAGTTTATTCAATATAATAAGCTCTGTTACAAAGTAGGTTAAACTACTCTCTCAGTGATGAAAAATATCACTAAGAGCTGCTAGGTTACAATAAATAATGTTCTCGTAAATGATAATACTTATAGTGTAAACCCTAAGCTGTGTTTATATAGTACACAGTTACAATATCTTCTAATTGATATGGAATATAATTCTGTCTCCTAAAATATATCAATCATATATTATCTTTTATAGTCCTATAGATGTCCAACTCTCCATGCATATGTTCTTTTATTTTAGTCCAGATTCTCTCCTATAAATCAGCTGTATTCCTTATCTGAAGTACTCGCACTTAAGTCCTGATATAAATCCTGACGACCTTAAGTTCTGATATAAGTTATGACTTTAGTAAGTTCTGATTTCCAGTAAGTCCTGATAAGTCCTGATATTAAGTTCTGAAACTAAACACAACAGATTAGACATTACATCACAAATATATCTAACAACGTAGGCGCGCTGGCTCTCTGAAGTTCGGGCGCGGCCGCGCGCTTGATCAGCGCGGGCGCGCTGGGCTTCTGCCAAAACTTGACTTCTTCCTTTTCTTGCTGATTTGAGCCGGTCTTTGTGAGCTTTATTCCTTAGACACCAACCTAACATCATATTAGCATCAAATCAATGCTAATTCACCTGATTCTCAGATTAATGCCTGAAATACAAAAACACTAGAAAACACATTAAAACACCAATAACTTGAGTACAAATACACCAATTCAAAGCTTAATAGAGCATTATAAAGTGTCATAAATTCCACTCAACAGGATCAGAAACAGAAGAACAACCTGTGAAGTATAGATCGTTGGGAGACATATATGATTCAACAGAGCCGATAGACCTGAGGACGATGAACTTTACTTGATGGGTATAGATGAACCCAGAAATTACTCTCAGATAATAACAAATGATGAATGGAAGAAGGCCAATCAAGTGGAAATAGATGTTGTTGAAAGAAATGACATTTGGGTCTTAACAGGGTTGCCAAAAGGACGGAAAGCGATAGATCTAAAATGGATATAAAAAGTAAAACGTGATGCAGGTGGAAATGTCACTAAGTACAAGGCTCGAATCATGGCCAGGGGATACGTATAGAAGCACGGCATAGACTTTGACGAAGTTTTTGCACCAGTTACTCGGATCGAAATAATACGTCTTCTGTTAGCACTTGCAGAAAAGGGTATATGGGAGGTACACCATCTTGACGCAAAAACGGCTTTCCTGAATGGAGAACTTAAAGAAGAAGTGTTCGTTAATCAACCTGAAGGATTTGTGAAGCAAGGAAAGGAACAATATGTGTACAAACTGCTAAAAGCCATGTACGGGCTTTGACAGGCCCCAAGAGCATGGTACTCGAAGTTGAACAAATGCTTGGTGAGTCTGGGATACACCATGTCTGCCTATGAACAAGCTGTCTATACAAAGTATACAGGAAGTGAAATTCTAGTGATAGGAGTTTATGTTGATGACCTACTAGTGACAGGGACTAATGTTGATTCGATCAGGAAATTTAAGGAACAAATGGCAAGTAAATTCGATATGAGCAATCTTGGGAAACTCTCTTGTAACGGCCTCAACCCCGGGGTCAGGAGTTGACGTCATCAACAACCATAATAACAAACAAAATATAATCATTTCCATAATAGAATATAAATACGACCTCTTTTTCCAAGTTTAAGTATGATTTAGGCTACACAACTATCACAATCCAACTTACCTTATACAATCATAACCACTAACTTAATACAACAACTCAACAGACCACATATGTTCTGAACACAACTACCTCAGAGGAGCCTGACACGGGAGGAACTGAGCTCTGCCCTGACTACCACGGAAGAATATCCTAGGCATCTCCAATACATATATAAAACATTTTGCAAGGGTAAGCAATCAATTACTCAGCAGTACCACTATATGAATAACAAGTAAAATGATTGAAAGTAAAGCATTTATAGGAACAGAATTCATAACTTGCTAGAAAATAAGTAAAAAATGTATAACTGGATATCAAAACTAGCATGCTCTGTAAAATAATAACATCAGTAGTGTGTTGTGTATAAATACCAGAGTTTAATTCTAGCATGCTATTTTCATTTCCAAATCCATTGTATAAATCACTTATTCTGTTACGGGAACCACAAAGCCAAATCAGATACGTAATAGATATGTGAAGACAGCTGATCAGGCTATCAACACCAGACGGCTCCCACTGTCATCCCATATACCTGTTTCGGAACTCAAATTCTAGTTAGGTCTCTGACCTGCTGGACTAATCGGTTATAAACTGCGCGCAACCGAATTAGCCTCTTACGCCACCTCAATAGGCCCCCTGGCCCCAATATATCTCATATCTGATCCTTTTATCCAGTTTTCAAAATCACTTGTACCTATCTCGTTTCAAAACCATTCATTTTAACAGCACACGTAAAATTAGTTCACAAATCATTTTCATTCGAGATAGATACCTTTCGAAGTTACTTTTCCCCAAAACAAGTTTGAAAATAGTGATTTATAACTACAGGGGATACGTAACTTAAAACATTTATATTCCATTACGAGATTAAAACATTAGCTATTCACATATACTAAACCATAAAAGAATGGTCAGGGGTATTTTCCTTGCAGAGCTTTACAACTAATACCGATTGACCTTGGACTGACTTCGACGCTCGGCTTTATCGCCTTACTAGTAGACTATCTTGGATCCGACTTCAACGCTCGGGTCCTCACTTGGAACCTCGCTGCGCTTGTCGACTGATCATTAGGTTAATTTTAGTCCAACGATAGATTTCGGGTCTTCCGACTAGAACCTACAGAGTCGAACTACTCTATATTAGACAACCAGATATGCTTGACATATCCTCGATACCAAACCTACCCAAACGATAACAATCCTGACTCGTAATTATACATATTATAATAACACACACAATAATTAGGGTTGTTGGTTTTGGAAAAATATTTCATCACAACGTACAATCAAGTTTTGTATAAAATATATATATATATATATATTCGATCGACGTCTCGATAATTACCGGATACGCTCCCGTATTTCCGTAGTTTGATTTCCCAGAAATCGGGCAGCACTTCCTTTGCTTATCGGCCTACCCGTCGAAACATAATCGACGTCAAATCCCAATCACAATCACAAATTAATTCAATCACAACCCAACAAACAGACAATCAAACCAACTTCACAATCCAAATAATTGCCGAACTGTATTATTTAACTAATACTTTTTATTTCAACTACTAATAATATGCGAACTAAATTATTTATTTTAAAATATTAGGACTCGGAACCGCGTCATCACAGACCACCGTCGACTCGCCAAGGCTCATCGTCGACGGCGGTACAATTTATTGGTACCGAATTTAATACGGGTTTCCAAATAAATTGCGTCGATTAATAAAAATTCTCGCATAAAATCATATTTTATTTCACAAATATTCCTCAATTATTTTTCCTGCATAAAATAAGATAATTAAAAATTGAATTAACATCAGTCAAACCAAAAGAACAGGACACACGCGCAGCTCCCACCGGCCGCCTCACCGGAAAGAAATCGGCGGGCACCGGAAGAGAAAAGAACAGGCGGCAAGAACAGTGGCACAACAACCCAACACTCACATACATATATGTATATTTACATATATATACATATGCAACTAGGGGCAGCACAGGACAACCCACGCTTGCAAAAAATGAATCCGCACATCACTTATAACGACTCGTAGATTTGTGTAATATTTAAATGTGTAATTATTAAATAATTAAATAAGTTATGTGTATGGGATCTGTCAGTTGAATATTATTTCTGTTAATATTTTATTAATTATGTGTGATATTTGGTATTCGAGGATCGTTTGTGTAATTAGTTGTGGCGTTGTGTTAGTTGTTTTATGGTTAAAAGTGGTTACATTCAGGATTTATTTCCATAAATACTTGGTTTATCTCTAAAATCATTTTTATGGCTTCATAATTTTATTTATTATTTTTAGGAATTTTTAAAATTTAGAAATCAATATTTAATTGATTGTTTACCCTTAAATGATTTTCTGAGTGTATTTAATTGTAAAATCCGTATTTAATTCTAGAATTCTTCAAAAATTATGAAACTCATATTTATTTAAGTTTAGAATATTCTGAGAATTTTATAATTATTTTGGTAATTTTTGGGATAAATTTCACATGTGCGTTGTTTCGTTTATTCGTTAAAAACGGGTATAAATTATGTTTTTTTTAAAAAAAATTATTTTAAAATTTTGAAAATCCTATTTTATTATCTTTCAATTATTTGTGATATGTTATAAAATATTTTATTAACGTTCGGGTTTTAATTACCCGTGAATCACTCGTTAAAAAACTAAATTTCGGGTCAGATAGAGTTTCTGTTGTGAGGTTTATATAATAAAGAATAATAATAAAAGAAAAGAGGGGGGCTGTTATTGTTAATCGTGTATAAACCGACCCTTTCCTCTCCAAGCTCTCTTCTAAATCTCTCTCGAGTCCGTCTCTCTCTCCTTCGAAATCTCTCTCGCTCTCGTCTCTCAATCTCCCTACAAATCTCTCTCATTCTCTCCTTCTCTCTGTCCTTTCTTTTCTGCTCTCTTGGTTTCCTGTGGTTCCACCGCTGTGTTCCCCTTCTTGTTTCGGTAATTGCCGCCTGTGATTCCTGTCTTCCTTTTTCCGGCCGTCGCCGGACTTTCCTCCAGCGAGGTGGTCTGTGTATGTGTTAATTATGTGTGTGTATCGATTCTGTGTGTGCGTGTGTGTGTGTATTTTGTGTGTGTGATGTTGCTGTGTATGGTTGTTGCCTGTTTCTCTTTGCACAGCCACCGCCCTTCGCTATTTTCCGGCGAAGAGGTGGCGCATGTTCGGCGTTGTTCCCTGTATCCCCGGTTCTGTTGCTTCCGATTATGTTGCTGAGATTGTATAATTTGAAGACTTGTTTCGTGATTTCGGTTCAATTCGATGATTGCTTTCGTGATGTCGTGAATCAATAAATTCGAAAGAATTTTGTGATTAATTGTATTATTATTACTAATTATTCATAAAATTTATCGGTGAGATCCGTGATTGGAATCCCGATTTGGGGAACCTCCGGATTTTACCGCCGTCCGCGATGAATTTCGACGAGCGGACGGTGGACGGTGATGACGTTGTTCTGAGTCCTACAATTTAAAATACAAAATACGATTTAAAATCAAAATTTTGAATAAAGTTATAAAATGCGAGTTAAGACATAAAATGCAGATAATAACGAATAATTGGTATTTGTAAATTTGAGAATTGACAGTGTTGGCGGGAATCGGTGGTTGGGAATTGTATTGATTTGAATTGATTGTGATTGATTGGACGTCGGGACGTTCGACGGGTTAGCCGATAATCAAAGGAGGTGCTGCCCGATTTCCGGAAAAGTTATATTACAGGAATTCGAGACTGTACCCAATGGCTATCGGAACGTCGATCGATTATATGTAACTAATTTGTACAAAACCAGATTATGTGTTGCGATGGAATACTTTGCGAAACCCATAACCCTAATTTCATAAAAGGACAAATATACCTATATTACTGAAAATGAACACTGAACAGACTTTTGAAGACTTGAACCCTAATTGATACGTGTATTATTATATTGAGAATGTTACGAGTCGGGTTTGTTAACGTATGGGTAGATTGTTAGCGAGGATAGTCAAGCTTATTCGGATGTCTAATTTAGGGTATTTTGGTTCCTGTAGGTTCCAGTTGAAATCCTTAGCATCCCGGTCAGTGCAAAGCCAGTCAGAACTTAGTGTTAAAGCGTATTAAGGCAAGTACCCCTAATCATATCTTTATGGTTCAGTATATATGAATATAATGTTGTTTTATTCTCATAATGGAACAGACTGATTTAAGTTACGTATCCCCTGGGTTTCAAATTGCTTTACTAACTTGTGTTTTGGGGGAAAAGTAACTTCTGAAAATACCTATCTCTAAGTTTTGAATAAACGAAAATGTTTGGGAAAATGTGCTACGTTATAATTGTTTTGACGAGAGATAGGTAAGTGATTTGGAAAAACTGGATAAAAAAAATGATCAGATAATTGGATGAGTGTGCGCAGAAGGCCGTAACGGCCTGAAAGTTAGCGTAAGAGGCGAAGTGGTTGCGCACCCTGTTATAACCACCAGCCCAGCGTGACAGAGACCTAGCTAGTCTCTGAGTTCCGGAACAAGTTTCATATGATAGCCTGATCAGCTGTCTCACCAGGAATCATCCAATGCATTTATATCTGAGCAAGCGATTTTGAGGTTCCCGGAAAGGGACAAGTTTTATGGTTCCCGTAAAGGAACAATTAGTTTTATAGGTCCAGAGAGGGTGAATGATTTGGAAATGGAAGTAGCATGCTAAATTTAACCCTGCTATTTACACAGCACTATTAATAAAATGTTTAGAGAGCATGCTAGCTATTAAAGATCCAGTTTCAACAGTTTATCAGTTTTTATCTATTTACACTTGTTTTACTTGTTTTCTACTAACAAGTTGTAATTTCTGTTCCTACAATTGTTTATTATAAACTGTTTTAGTTAGTAATCATTTAGTGGTACTGCTGAGCGGTTGATAGCTCACTCTTGCAAATGTGTTTGTATATTTTCGCATTACAGATGCTTAGGGGATGTTGCTGTTTTGCTAAGGGCCAGTTTCCAACTCATCCTGTGTCGAGCTCCTCTGAATAGGTTGTGTCTAGGAAGTGTGGTCTGTGAGTTGCTGTAGAATAATAGTCATAGGTGGCAGGTTGTTTTTAATAAGATGGTTTGTAATAAGTGTGTAACCTAAGTTATACTTGAACCTGGAAAAGATCTTGTGGAAGAGTTGTTTATATTGAATAAAGTAAGTAGTTGTCTTATAATTATAGTTTCATTTTGTTAGTGATGTCAACTCCTAACCCGGGGTTGAGGCCGTCACAGGTTGGTATCAGAGCTACTGGTTTGAGTCCCTGATTTAGGTTAGGAGTAGAGTCGGAAAGGGGTAATATTGGTATATAGGGAGTGATTCAGCAACCCACATCTAGAGGAGCAAGTTTAAGAGTCTAGTCGAGGGTTCGAAGGCGTAACCCTGGCATATTTTGAGGATTTTGGAACTGCCCTGATCTTTAGTGTGTTTTCCCTGGTATATGTACCATTGGTAGTAGCCAATAAGGATTCCTAGATAGTTTTTCCACGAGAACGAGTCCGACCATGTGAATTTAGCCAGTGTTATATTATAGGTATTGTTGAATGCTGCTAGTGTCGTGTTGTTATTACTGTTGTTATTTTATTGTTGCAATTGTTGCTGATTTTGTTAAATCCAGCCACTCATTACAGTCGGACCCCAACTCAATGAGGGTGGGAATATTTTATTGCGGCAGTATTCTCTTGGCACATGAAAATGTTGCTACCCGGGGGCAATTCTTTTAAACTAAAATCATTTGCTATGTTTCAGGAGAATGCCGCCGAAGAAGAATATTCCATCCAATTCCTCTAGTAGAGCTTCTGAAGGGGGCCCAGTTATGGGTGAGTTGCTAGATTTACTGCGCCAATAATCTAATCAAATGGCACAGCAGTAAGAACAATTTCAGCAGCAGCAGCAGCAGCAATTTCTACAATAACAGCAACAACAGCAGCAGTTCATACAGCAGCAGCAACAACAAATTCAACTGCAACAGCTACAGATTCAGCAACAACCTCAACAAAGAGAAGTGAACCAAACTGTGAGTTTTAAATCTTTTCAGTCGGTAAAGCCCCCAGAGTTTAAGGGTGAGGTGGACCCAATGGCTGCTAGAATTTGGCTAAAGGAAATAGAAAAAGCTTTCACCCTCACGCAAGTAAGTGATAATCTTAGATCAGACTATGCGAGCTATTTTCTAAAAGGTGAAGCGAATTATTGGTGGGAATCCACCCGTGCCGTAGAAGAAGAAGGCCCTGTCTCTTGGGACAGGTTTATAGAGTTGTTCTTGGAAAAATATTTTCCGGACTGTTTGCAGAACCAGTTAGAAGTGGAGTTCTTGGAATTGAAGCAGGATGAAAAGAGTGTAGCCGAGTATGAGGCCAAGTTTACGGAATTGGCCCGACTGGTTCCTGTGTATGTGAATACTGAAGCTCAGAAAGCGAAGAGGTTCCAGCAGGGACTGAAGCCAGAAATTCACAGTGGGGTTGTAGCCTTGCAGCTCAAGATATATCCCTCCGTAGTTCAGGCCGCGCTGGTAATTGAAAGTGACCAGAAGTTGGCTGCCAAGGAAAAGGGCGATAAGAAGCAGAAATCTGAAAGTATCACTAGTGAAACGAATCCAGGGGGGGTCCGGTCAGAGGTTTCAGAAGAGGTTTGGCCAGAACAGAAATAAAAGATTTAGAAGACAGAATTTTCCTCAGGCTAGGCCTGCTACCACCTCAGTTGCCTCCACTCCAGCTCAGTTATCAAATTCCGTAAGGGATTATAAGGTATGTGGGAAGAGACATAGTGGCCCGTGCAAAAGGGATGTTCAGTGCTTCAAATGTCATCAAAAGGGTCATTACGCATCCGAATACAATATAGAGAAACCCGCAGTTACTTGCTACTGTGGGAAGGTGGGACATGTTGCTCGGTATTGTAAGACAGCTACTCAAGGTACTGCATCTCAAGGACCGGCATCCAGCACAGCTAAAGCCAGAACTTTCAAAATGAAAAAAAAGTCCAATGCTCAGGACTCGGACGTAGTGGCAGGTACGCTCTCTCTCAACTCCGTACCTGTTAAAGTTTTATTTGATTCAGGAGCATCTAAGTCTTTTATATCAAAGAATTATGTGGTTAAGGTGGACTTAATGTTAGAAGATTTGGTTGAACCTTTGACTATAGAAGTAGCCAATCAGGATAGAGTTTCAGTGAGTCAGTTTTGCCCTAAGTGTCAATTGGAAATCCACGGATACTCTTTTTCGGCTGATCTAATACCCTTCGAGCTAGGAGAGTTCGACGTGATTTTAGGAATGGATTGGTTGTCCCAGTATAAGGCTAACATTGATTGTAAGAAGAAGAAAATTTTGATGGTTACTGAGGATAATATTAAGGTGACTTATCAAGGACAAAGGCAAGAAAAGAAATTTCTCTCGATACTCTAGACGAAGAAATTGTTAAGACAAGGATGTGAAGCTTACTTAGCACATGTGGTGGACGTGGATAAAGAAGTACTTAATTTAGACAAGATTCCAATTGTAAGGGAATTCCCAGACGTTTTTCCAAATGAATTGCCCGGATTGCCACCGGTTCGTGAAATTGAGTTTTCCATAGACTTAGTTCCCGGAGCAGAACCAGTTTCAAAGGCACCCTATCGCATGGCTCCAATTGAAATGAAAGAACTAGCTAAGCAACTCCAGGAATTATTGGACAAAGGCGTGATTAGGCCAAGTGTATCCCCGTGGGGTGCTCCAGTACTATTCGTAAAGAAGAAGGATGGAAGTATGAGATTGTGTATTGATTATCGGGAATTAAACAAGTTAACCATTAAAAACAAGTATCCTCTGCCAAGGATAGATGACCTGTTTGACTAACTTAAGGGAGCGTGTTGTTTCTCAAAGATTGATTTGAGATCAGGCTACCATCAGTTAAAGATTAAGCCTGAAGACATACCAAAGACTGCATTCAGGACCCGATACGGACATTATGAGTTCTTAGTAATGTCATTTGGATTGACCAATGCACCAGCTGCCTTCATGGATTTAATGAATCAGGTGTATAAAAAATACTTGGATAAGTTTGTGATTGTATTTATTGATGACATCCTCATTTATTCGAAGACTAGAGAAGATCATGCTAATCATTTGAAGATTTCCCTGCAAAGGCTAAGAGAAAAGCAGTTGTACGCAAAGTTTTCGAAGTGCGAATTTTGGTTGGAGGAAGTTCAATTCTTAGGTCACGTAGTAGGAAAAGATGGCATTAAAGTGGATCCCGTAAAGATTGAGGCTGTATCCAAGTGGGAACAACCAAAGACTCCGACAGAACTCAGAAGCTTTCTTGGGTTAGCAGGTTATTATCGAAGATTCGTAAAGGATTTTGCCAAGATTGCAACTCCATTGACCAAGTTGACCCAGGAAGAATGAGAAGTTTAATTGGATAGAGAAGTGCGAGGAAAACTTCCAAGAATTGAAAAAGAGGTTAGTAACAGCTCCAGTATTAGCCTTGCCAGATGAGACAGGAAACTTCGTGATCTATAGTGATGCTTCCTTGAAAGGTCTGGGTTGTGTATTAATGCAACATGATAAAGTCATTGCCTATGCTTCTAGACAGTTAAAGCCTCATGAGCAAAAGTATCCAGTGCATGATTTGGAATTAGCAGCAATCGTGTTCGCGTTGAAGCTGTGGAGACATTACTTATACGGAGAAAAATGTGAAATTTATACAGATCACAAAAGTTTAAAGTATATATTCACTCGGAAGGATCTAAATATGCGACAACGGAGATGGCTAGAACTGATTAAAGATTACGATTGTTCTATTAATTACCACCCAGGCAAGGCCAACGTAGTGGCAGATGCCCTAAGCAGGAAGGAAAGATTGAATGCAATCAAAATTTCTGAGGAACTCGCCAGAGAATTGGAGAAACTGAAAATTGAGGTTCGAGTAACAGACGAAAATCAAGGACAATTGTATGAGATCACTTTTCGGCCAGAATTGATGGACAAGATCCAGAAGTGTCAGGAAGAAATGATGGATCGAGAATTAGATAGTTTAACTAGAGAAGAACTCTGCACACAAAAGGATAGCAAGGTTATGTATAGGTTTTCCTCGAGGATATGGATTCCCAATGTAACTGAACTAAGGAATGAGATATTGCGGGAAGCTCATAATTCCAAGTTTTCCATTCACCCGGGAAGCACTAAAATGTATCAAGATTTGAAGATGCACTTTTGGTGGCCAGGAATGAAAAGGGAAATTGCAAGTTGGGTTAACAAATGCCATGTATGCCAGACAGTGAAGGCGGAACATCAAAGACCAAGTGGATTGTTACAACCGTTGGATATTCCACAGTGGAAATGGGAAGGAATCACGATGGATTTTGTAGTAGGACTACCAAAGACGAAATCGAACCATGATGCAATTTGGGTAATTATTGATAGATTGACCAAGTCTGCACATTTTCTCCCGATCAATGAAAAGTATCCTTTGGACAGGCTAGTTAAATTATATTTGGATGAAATTGTTACCAAGCATGGAGTTCCTGTTTCAATCATATCGGATCGAGATCCAAGATTTAATTCCAGATTTTGGACGAAATTTCAGGAGTGTTTAGGGACTAAATTGAAAATGAGTACCGCCTACCATCCCCAGACAGATGGCCAAAGTGAAAGAACCATTCAGACGATAGAAGACATGTTAAGGGTTTGTGCTTTGGATTTTAAAGGAAATTGGGACGAACATTTGCCACTGATTGAGTTTTCTTATAATAACAGTTATCATGCCAGTATAAGAATGCCGCCCTACGAAGCCCTATATGGACGTAAATGTAGGTCCCCTCTCTATTGGGATGAAGTAGGAGAAAAGAAATTATTAGGCCCTGAATTGGTTCAACAGACTAAGGATGCAATTATATTGATTCGAAAAAGGTTAGAGGCACCTCAAGATAGACAGAAAAAGAACGCAGACCTTCATCGAAAAGATGTGGAGATGGAAATAGGATCGTTGGTATTGTTAAAAGTGTCGCCCTGGAAAGGATTGGTTAGATTTGGACAGAAAGGCAAGTTAAGTCCTAGATTTATCGAACCTTTTGAAATACTGAGGAAAGTTGGTAAGGTTGCCTACGAATTGGCATTGCCACCGCAATTACAACATATCCACAATATATTCCATGTGTCCATGCTGAAGCGTTATATCCCTGATTCAAATCAAGTTATTGAATATGAACCAATCGATCTTCAACCAGATTTATCCTACGATGAACGGCCGATCCAGATCCTAGATCGTAAAGAGCGAGTTCTTAGAAATAAGTCTATTCCCATAGTTAAAGTACTGTGGCGGAATCCTCGAGTAGAAGAGTCCACTTGGGAATTAGAGTCAGATATGCTTGACAAACATCCTCATTTGTTTAATTAGTTCAGATTCTGAGGACAGAATCTTTTTAAGGGGGGAAAGATATAACGACTCGTAGATTTCTGTAATATTTAAATGTGTAATTATTAAATAATTAAATAAGTTATGTGTATGGGATCTGTCGGTTGAATATTATTTCTGTTAATATTTTATTAATTATGTGTGATATTTGGTATTCGAGGATCGTTTGTGTAATTAGTTGTGGCGTTGTGTTAGTTGTTTTATGGTTAAAAGTGGTTACATTCAGGATTTATTTCCATAAATACTTGGTTTATCTCTAAAATCATTTTTATGGCTTCATAATTTTATTTATTATTTTTAGGAATTTTTAAAATTTAGAAATCAATATTTATTTGATTGTTTACCCTTAAATGATTTTCTGAGTGTATTTAATTGTAAAATCCGTATTTAATTTTAGAATTCTTCAAAAATTATGAAACTCGTATTTATTTAAGTTTAGAATATTCTGAGAATTTTAAAATTATTTTGGTAATTTTTGGGATAAATTTCACCTGTGCGTTGTTTCGTTTATTCATTAAAAACGGGTATAAATTATGTTTTTTTGAAAAAAAAATATTTTAAAATTTTGAAAATCCTATTTTATTATCTTTCAATTATTTGTGATATGTTATAAAATATTTTATTAATGTCCGGGTTTTAATTACCCGTGAATCACTCGTTAAAAAACTAAATTTCGGGTCAGATAGAGTTTCTGTTGTGAGGTTTATATAATAAAGAATAATAATAAAAGAAAAGAGGGGGGCTGTTATTGTTAATCGTGTATAAACTGACCCTTTCCTCTCCAAGCTCTCTTCTGAATCTCTCTCGAGTCCGTCTCTCTCTCCTTCGAAATCTCTCTCGCTCTCGTCTCTCAATCTCCCTACAAATCTCTCTTGTTCTATCCTTCTCTCTGTCCTTTCTTTTCTGCTCTCTTGGTTTCCTGTGCTTCCACCGCTGTGTTCCCCTTCTTGTTTCGGTAATTGCCACCTGTGATTCCTGTCTTCCTTTTTCCGGCCGCCGCCGGACTTTCCTCCAGCGAGGTGGTCTGTGTATATGTTAATTATGTGTGTGTATCGATTCTGTGTGTGCGTGTGTGTGTGTATTTTGTGTGTGTGACGTTGCTGTGTATGGTTGTTTCCTGTTTCTCTTTGCACAGCCGCCGCCCTTCGCTATTTTCCGATGAAGAGGTGGCGCGTGCTCGGCGTTGTTCCCTGTATCCCCGGTTCTGTTGCTTCCGATTATGTTGCTGAGATTGTATAATTCGAAGACTTGTTTCGTGATTTCGGTTCAATTCGATGATTGCTTTCGTGATGTCGTGAATCAATAAATTCGAAAGAATTTTGTGATTAATTGTATTATTATTACTAATTATTCATAAAATTTATCGGTGAGATCCGTGATTGGAATCCCGATTTGGGGAACCTCCGGATTTTACCGCCGTCCGTGATGAATTTCGACGAGCGGACGGTGGACGGTGATGACGTTGTTCTGAGTCCTACAATTTAAAATACAAAATACGATTTAAAATCAAAATTTTGAATAAAGTTATAAAATGCGAGTTAAGACATAAAATGCAGATAATAACGAATAATTGGTGTTTGTAAATTTGAGAATTGACAGTATTGGCGGGAATCGGTGGTTGGGAATTGTATTGATTTGAATTGATTGTGATTGATTGGACGTCAGGACGTTCGACGGGTTAGCCGATAATCAAAGGAGGTGCTGCCCGATTTCCAGAAAAATTATATTACGGGAATACGAGGCCGTACCCAATGGCTATCGGAACGTCGATCGATTATATGTAACTAATTTGTACAAAACCTGATTATGTGTTGCGATGGAATACTTTGCGAAACCCATAACCCTAATTTCATAAAAGGACAAATATACCTATATTACGAAAATGAACACTGAACCGACTTTTGAAGATGTGAACCCTAATTGATACGTGTATTATTATATTGAGAATGTTACGAGTCGGGTTTGTTAACGTATGGGTAGATTGTTAGCGAGGATAGTCAAGCTTATTCGGATGTCTAATTTAGGGTATTTTGGTTCCTGTAGGTTCCAGTTGAAATCCTTAGCATCCCGGTCAGTGCAAAGCCAGTCAGAACTTAGTGTTAAAGCGTATTAAGGCAAGTACCCCTGACCATATCTTTATGGTTCAGTATATATGAATATAATGTTGTTTTATTCTCATAATGGAACAGACTGATTTAAGTTACGTATCCCCTGGGTTTCAAATTGCTTTACTAACTTGTGTTTTGGGGGAAAAGTAACTTCTGAAAATACCTATCTCTAAGTTTTGAATAAACGAAAATGTTTGGGAAAATGTGCTATGTTATAATTGTTTTGACGAGAGATAGGTAAGTGATTTGGAAAAACTGGATAAAAAAAATGATCAGATAATTGGATGAGTGTGCGCAAAAGGCCGTAACGGCCTGGAAGTTAGCGTAAGAGGCGAAGTGGTTGCGCACCTTGTTATAACCACCAGCCCAGCGTGACAGAGACCTAGCTAGTCTCTGAGTTCCGGAACAAGTTTCATATGATAGCCTGATCAGCTGTCTCACCAGGAATCATCCAATGCATTTATATCTGAGCAAGCGATTTTGAGGTTCCCGGAAAGGGACAAGTTTTATGGTTCCCGTAAAGGAACAATTAGTTTTATAGGTCCTGCGATGGGACGAATGATTTGGAAATGGAAGTAGCATGCTAAATTTAACCCTGCTATTTACACATCACTATTAATAAAATGTTTAGAGAGCATGCTAGCTATTAAAGATCCAGTTTCAACAGTTTATCAGTTTTTATCTATTTACACTTGTTTTACTTGTTTTCTACTAACAAGTTGTAATTTCTGTTCCTACAATTGTTTATTATAAACTGTTTTAGTTAGTAATCATATAGTGGTACTGCTGAGCGGTTGATAGCTCACTCTTGCAAATGTGTTTGTATATTTTCGCATTGCAGATGCTTAGGGGATGTTGCTGTTTTGCTAAGGGCCAGTTTCCAACTCCTCCTATGTCGAGCTCCTCTGAATAGGTTGTGTCTAGGAAGTGTGGTCTGTGAGTTGCTGTAGAATAATAGTCATAGGTGGCAGGTTGTTTTTAATAAGATGGTTTGTAATAAGTGTGTAACCTAAGTTATACTTGAACCTGGAAAAGATCTTGTGGAAGAGTTGTTTATATTGAATAAAGTAAGTAGTTGTCTTATAATTATAGTTTCATTTTGTTAGTGACGTCAACTCCTAACCCGGGGTTGAGTTCGTCACATCACTTACCCAAAACCGAAGCAGGGAAACGGTGTAGAGAAGAAACATGAATGAGAAAGAGTGAGAAGAAAGAGGGAGAGAAGAGAGACACGTGAGGGAGACTAGAGAGAGACCAAAGAGAGATGAGAGAGAGGATAGAGAGAAGAGAAAACACAGCAGTAAGAAGATGAGAAACAGCCCCTCCCTCTCCTCAAGCCGCGTGTAATTGTGTGTGATATTTTATTATTATTATTTATTTATTAACGAAACGCAGATTGCCACATTTCTGACTGGTTTTCTCTGATTAACATGTGTCCTTATACTTTCAAATCTGATCGCTTTGTCTCGTTTTAAACCGTTTATCGGACAAAGCTGCGAAAACTAATCCGAAAAATTACCAAAACAGTCTTAAAATATTATAAATATCCCAAAGTTGATAAAAGCGTAAATTTCGAAATTTTAAGACAATTTTTGAAACGCAATTTATACCCGCTTTTTAATAATTAATGAATCAACGCGCGGATGAAATTAATCCCAAAAATTTCCAAAATAATTTTAAAATTCTCGGAATATTCCAAACTTCAATAAATATGAGTTTCATAATTTTTGAAGAATTCTGGAATTGAATATGGATTTTACAATTAAATGCAATCAGAAAATCATACAGGGTCAAATAATTGATGAAATATTGATTTTTAAATATTATAAAATCCCAAAAATAATTATTGAAATTTCCAAATCATGAAAACAATTTTAAAGACAATCCAAATATTTATGCAAATAAATCTGTCATAAAACCACTTTTAAAAGTAATAACGAGACAATACAACTCAACACACAATTATATAGATAATCCTCGAACACCAAAGATCACACATAATTAACAAAAAAATATTATTCAACTAACAGAACCCATACATATATTTTATTTATTTAATAGCTCCATAATTACACATATAAATAGTACGAAGATACGCGAGTCTTTATATCCTTCCCCCTTAAAAAGATTATGTCCTCAGAATCTGATTTAACTAAACAAACGAGGATATTTGTCAAGCATATCTGACTCTAACTCCCCAAGTAGACTCTTCTATTCGAGGATTTATTCAAAGCATACTCACTATATATATAAACTCATTCCTAAGATCTAGGTGGCAGATTGCTTCATACAACCTATCTTAATTCAAATCAAGGATATGTTCTTTTGGCCTAAAGACATAAATCATACTATGAGTATGCTGCAGCTATGGCAACATAGTTAACTCATAGGCGACCCTACCTGATGTTCTCAGTATCTCAAATGGTTCAGTATATCTGGGATTCAGCAACCCTTTGCTTTAAACCTATTCAACCCTTCTTAAGATAACACCTTTAACAATACCATCTATCCTATTTCTATCATTCGTATCCTTTCAATACAAATCCGCATTCTTCATCTGAATCAACACCACTGCGTCTTCAGTTTGCGGCACCAACCTAAGACTTAACAACTTCTTCCCTCTTACCTTATTTCAGTAAAACGGGATTATATGCTTACATCCAAACAAGGTTTCGTAGGGTATCATTCCCATACTAGCATGATAACTTCCCTTATCTGAGTCATCCTCTCACCTTTACCATTTGTCTGGGGATGGTAAACGGTACTTATATTTCACTCAATCCCCAAGCATTCCTGGAACTTCGTCCAAAACTTCAAGTTAAACCTCGGGTTTCAATCAGTCATAATTAAAATAGGGACTCCATGCTTTGTCACGATTTCATTTAAATACAGCTTAACTAGCTTATCCAAGGGTATCTTTCATTAGTTGGAAGGAACATGCGGACTTATCAACTTATCAATAATTTCCCCAAAAGTTCTCCGTCATGCCCTGATACGCCCGAGTGCTTCCAGGTGAATAGGGTCCTAGAATTATGGGCTTCTCTTTATATTTTACTCTTCAGCTTGGTCACATTGAAATTCGTGCTCTAGCGGAAAAATCCAAACATACCTCTACTGTCCTTTTGGGTGCAACTTTCCTTTCCATTTAAACTATCCAATTCTTTATTCATAGTTTCTTCTTAACACTTCTTTATTCCTTCCACTCATTCTGACTGAAAAGTGATCTCATGCAATTACTCCTTATTACCTCCAGGTACTTGAACTTCAATTTCTAACTTCTTCCATTCTTCTGCTAACTCTTTAATAATCTTAATGATATTCCATCTTTCTTTTCTACTCAAGGCATCTGTCATTATATTGGCTTTTCCTGGATGTAATTAATAGAATGTTAGGTCACACACACTGTAGAGGGGGTGAATACAGTGTATAGCACAATCAAATCGAACTTTAATAACTCAAGTAACAGAAAACAAACTTTATTCAAAACAATAAACTCTGTTACAGTATGGAACTGTCCTCTCTCAGTGATGAACAAATATCACGAGAGCTGCTAGGGTTATAATGAATAATCTTCTCGATAATGATAACACTTATAGTGTAAACCCTATGTCTGTGTTTATATACTACACAGTTACAAGATAATCGCTAATTGATATGGAATATAATTTTGCTTCCTAAAATATATCAATCAGATATCTTTTCTTCCAAGTATTCTATTCTTCATAGAATTCCTTCTTCATGCATATCTCTTCTTATGTTTGTCTCGATCTTCTCTTCCTATAAATCAGTTACCTTCCTTATCTGAACGTTTCCTTTAAGTCCTGATATTATCTTCTGATAGATATCTCCTGAACCTTAAGTACTGATGACCTAAGTTCTGACTTCAGTATAAGTACTGATTTCAGTTAAGTACTGATTTGTCCTGTTTAAGTAAGATCTGAAAACTAAACATAAATCACATTAGTCATGACATTATCAAATATATCTAACAATCTCCCCCAACTTATAAATTAGCATAATATACAAGTTAACAGATATTTGATGATGAGAATTTGACTAGATAACTACAACTTACAGTCATTTAAGTTTTACCAACTTTAACTTCTGATAACAACTTCAGTCTGTATTCATATTAGAATTTGAGCAGTCTTAGATCTTGACTTGGCTTCATCTTCTGATCTATCTGATGTCAGGAGTTGTTCTGAGATAGTTCTTTAACAAACATCTTTCAGCATATCTGAGTTCATCAATCATCCTCCTTTTAGCATCTTTAAGTTCTGCAGAATCTTCACCAGTTTGAAAAATTGCAGCCCTGAGATCATTAATTTTAGCTTTCTTTATGTCCTGATCCAGTCTGATCAAATACGCCTTGTCAGACTCAAGATTGAATTCCACAGCCTTGTAACCCAGAAAGGTAGTTATAATCTTAGCAGAGTTAGGCTTCATCTCAACAATATCACCCTTGTGATCTCTGTACTTTGGAAGATATGTGCTGTCAGATTTAACAGAATATAACCTTTTCTGTCTCTGAATTTGGCTCTTTAAATAGTTTGCAGCACTTTCTGTTATTTTGTCATTCACTTGAAGTAAGAATAATACATGTTCCAATTCTTCAAAATACTTCAGTGGAATGGCATTTTCCCTTATATGATAAACCCCACCATCTGTCATGAAGTACAACAAAATGTGTTCTTTCAAGTAGGTATGGTAAACCATCTGTACAGATTCTAGTTGATTCAATCTTTCAGGAGTTGCTCCAATACCTGGTTCACTTAAGGAAGTTGGATCATTGGTTGTGTTCTGTATTCTTCTTTCATCAGCACTTCCCAATCCAGTTTTATCTCTTGCTTCCTTTCCAGTAACCACTCTTGCTTCAAAACCACTTGCAGCAGTCTTCAAAGGTTGAGTCTATTTGGCTTTGGTGAATCCTGGTAGGAGTATCTTTGAAGGTTTAACATGAGCAATGTCAGAGGTTTCCTTTAATTTATCTTCTGATATCAAGTTAACTTGAGCTATGTCAGAGGTTACTTGCTTCTTTGAGATATCAGAACTAACTCTATCTTTACTCTGAACAACTTGAGCCATGTCAGAGGTTGTCTTAGAAATTTTTCTTGAAGTCAGAGCAAGATTAGCATCTTCAACAGTAATTTCTTCATCCACATGAGGCACATAAACCTTGATAGGTTCACCAATTTTCTCTTTGCCCTTAGACCTTGGATCTATCTGCAATTGTGATTTAGCCTTGGTTGCTTCAGGATTTGTTCTTTCTTTTATCACAATGCCTTTGACTTTTGGAAGTTTCTTTTTACTAACAGAAGCTTCAGATTTAGATTTGACTTTTTCTGACTTAAGTCTAGCTTCTTCTTCCATCAGGCTTTCCAAGTCAATTCCTGGATTCTCCTTTAGAAATAACTGTCTTGATAATTCTTCATCAAGATCCAAAAGTTCATCAGAACTTGTCCTGTGACTTGTAATTTCAGCTCTTCTTGATGAGAAACTTCTACCTTGACCATGACCTCCACCCATTCCAGGGTTTCCCTGGTCATCTTTTTCATCATCTTTCCCCTTGTCTGATCAGTTTTGCATTTGGACTTAATTACTTTCTCCCCCTTTTTGGCATCAGTAGGTAAGAGAAGAGAGACAAGCAATTCCACTGAGGCTTGGATTTCATCGAGTTGAGATTGCTGAGAAGCTTGATTTTTCAAAATATCATCAATCTGAGACTGTTGCTTCGCTTGGGTCTTCTCAATGGAAGCAACTCTGTCAAAGGTAGGTTGAAAGAAACTTTTCTTTTCAAGTTTCTTAACTGTTTCTTGCTTGAGCAATTCTTCCTGAATTTTATATAACTCTGCATGAGTTTTTGAATGAAGACCTTGAAGATGTCTAGTACTCAATGCAGTGACTCGAAGCTGTATCTTGAAGTCATCATTAATTAACATCTGATCAGCTTTGTCCAAGTGCTCAGCAAGAATCTTTTCAGATGGAACAAAGGTAACTGAGTTCCATTCCTTAGTCCACTCCTGTCCTCTAGGAGTTTCACTCCAAGGTACCGGTGCTTCTCCTCGTACAAACTTCTTGACTAGTTCAGATTTAGAAACAGTTTGTGGAGGTGCATGTCCTGAAGGACCAGCTTCATCAGCATCTGCATTTGGAGCAGCATCACCAGTATCATCAGCATTTACAGCATCAGAACTTACAGAATCAGCATCTGCTGATAAAATAACAGTATGAGAAGCAATCGAGGCTTCAGCATCATCCTCTAAGTGCTGATATGTTTCCAAGTTCTGATCAACAGTCATATCCTGATGCTCACCTATATTCTGATCATCAACATCTAGATGCATAGAAGGTGTAGTAGACAATTCTGGAGTTTGAGTAGCATCAGTAACAGGTGTTGTTGATGGATTAATTATTGTTGGAGCTTCTAAGTAGAGAACCTCAGGCACAACCAGGTTTTGAATATCAATTTCAGCACTTGTGCCTGGGTCTATAGGAGATACAGTTTCATGTACAGGAGACACAGATGGTGTGTTTGCCTTGTCTGTAGCAGCTTACTGAGTTTGGGATAATGGAGAAGGAGATGCAGTAGCTTCAGCAAATTCTGGTTCTTTTGAGATCTGAGATTCCTGATCTCCTTCCTTAGCTACTGCTTCCTCATCATCTGAAGCTGGCCTTTTAGCTCTTTGTTTCTTGTATCTCTTTGAAGGTGGGGATTCCATGGGAGGTTCAGCAGAAGTCATTCTTCTAAGCCTTTTGAGAAGCTTAGATCCCCCAATTCCAGAATCTTTCTGAGAAGGAACCTTCTCAGCTTCTGTAACAACAGGTTCTGATGCAAAAACCTGTTCCTCACTATCAGACTCATCTCTCAGAACAATCCTCCTTCTCTTCTGTGGTGTCTGAGGAATAGTCTTTGTCCTCTTGGGCTTGGAAGATAAAGGCTTCACAGTAGGTGCTGAGGATGAAGGGTGAGCTGTCTGTGAAGGTGTGAGATATGTTTTAAGATATGTTCTGAGGGAGGGTTGAGGTATAGATGTATCTATGGTGTGTTCTGATGGTTGGTGTGGTGTTTGAGATGTGGTGGTAGATTGAACATCAGGATAAACAAATCTATAGGTTTGAGGGTCAGCATTTACCAGGATCTGTTTTGTAGACTGAGGAATCTGTAAAGGTCTAACCACCGTTTTCTTAAGGTCAGCATTTACCAAGTCATTAAAGGCTCGTTTAGCAATTTTAGAAGGTGGATATAAGTCAGTGGTAGGTTGGGGTTCATCAGCACAACAGAAATTATATATAAGCTGACAAAATCTAGCAAAGTAGACAACAGTCCTATCCTCTGTCATCCTATCCCCAATAAAACCTATCACAGCACTTGCAAAATCAAAATGAGTTTGGTTAATAATAGCATACCTGATGTGCTGACTCATTATATGAATAGCATCAAAGTTGGAACACTTATTCCCGAAGGCTTTAGTGATGCAGTCGAAGAAAAAGCTCCATTCCTTTCTGATATGTGCTCGTTTCAACTGTCCAAGCTTAGCCAAACTCCTCTCATATCCTAAATTGGCCATGAGCTACTGTAGTGCTGGTTCATCCGGTGTTGAGAAAATGCAGCCTTCTGGTAAATGTAAAGCCTTGCAAACTGTACCAGGAGTTACCACATATTCAGAATCATCCACTTTAAAAACAATATTGGGAGAACCATTAGCACCACCATTATCAAAATACCCAGTCCGTCAAAATGTTAGAACTTGTTGGCTTGAAAAGACGGAAGGTTGGGTCAATGCATACCCAATTTCACTGTGTGCAAGAAGATCTTGCACAAAATGTAACTCAGACGGAGCTTCATCATGATTTAGAATTGCAGCATAGTTGTTGGGAACAAACTTGGCACCATCGATGATCAAATCCTTAGGTGCCATGAGAAAAATTGAAAATTAAGATTGCCTGTAAGGTGTTTGATAAAATATCTGTATGAAAAACCAACGTCAGGAGATGAGAGAGAGTAAAAGCAAAGAAAGAGAGATAAACTGTAAAAGTAAATAAAAGATTGTATAATCTTCTCTCTCTCTCTTACTTATACTTGGTTAAAAAAAATAACTATTGGACACATGTCAGACATGCAGCAATAATGAATAGTTAATGGGCACGGGAAAAACAATAATCATTACTTATCACATGCAGTTTTCCAAGGAAAAACCATTCCACTTCCCCAGTAATCTCATTAATTGAGGTAAGTCAGTTTTAATTCAAAATTTAAATTGTTCCCACTTATTGAATTATTGGTACTGCAAAATCAATATTCTTAAAAAAATCAAGTG